>NC_089314.1:9901475-10037164 GCF_036669915.1 Pocillopora verrucosa
TTCAAGAAGTCTTGCCTTTGAAAGAATGATGAATAGCATTTTCGTAAACAGAAAACTTTCACTATTCTAAGACCATGCAGGCGCAATAAAACTTATCAAGGGTATTCCCCGAAAGGTATTTAAATCCTCGAAACACCTGATGATGCACAACCCATGACAACAGCTAAAATGCAAATACTAAGTAAACTATCATGCACTGGTGCGTGATCACCTTTCTTGAAGATCCGCGATTCAGGCTAAAACGTCACACTTGCGTGGTTCGAAGAAGCCTCCAAATATTTCAATGTAATCACGTTCCAAGCCACGTAACCGGTGAGCTGGTTTCACTTGAGGATTTAATCTGTGACACCTGCTGCGATTACTTTGTTTGAAAATATGCCGCAAATTTTCAAGTCCCGAGGTCTTCGATAGAACTTAATATGGCTTAACAAATATACGGTCTGCTACACATGCAATAATGTCAGTAACATGTCGTTCTGATACAGCTTGAAAAAATTCAGGGTTGGGTTTTAAAGGGAGATAAATATTACCGTTGAATAGAAATCTTTAGTTCTTTTGCGTAGTGTTGTTGACATATCACGTCTCTTCTGTGGATAACACTCCCTGAGAATTCGTTCATTCGCATGGACCAGACTTTCTGCTTCATTTTTACCCCAAACTCAGCGATCAGTTTCATTACTCAAACGCTGTCTGGTTAAGAGGAATCAATTTGTTCCATAAACATTTCGATCTCCCCTAAATGAGTCCCCGACGTTTTCGCATCTTTTAAGCGGAAGTAGAGGTCAATCACTAGAGTCTGCTTTCGTGTGTTAATTGGGAACAAATTACTTCAAATCCCTGGAACTTTCTTGGAATCCTTTAAAAACATTTGGAGATGAAAGTCATTAGTTAACCATTTTGTCAATTGTTTTGAGGTTTGCAAATTTGACTGTGCATCGCACAGACAATTACACGTGTTCACGAATCAAGACGACCTCTTCTTAGCAGTTATTTTTGAACGGCATATTACGGTAGTTAGTTGTTGCCATTGTTGAGAGACCAAACCTTTCCTCTCTCTCCCGACGGTGAGAAACATGATAATTGATATAATGCTTTCAAGAATGGATGCAGTCTGTCAAACCAGTCCAGGCGCAAAGTGATTTTTCTCCCAACCCAAGTATACTGCGGTAGCTTTGAAATTTTAGCTCTCGTACAACGAACCGATGGCAAGAATTTTCCTTTGATTTACAATTTTATATGTTATCTGGAAAGGTTTTGGTGGTTTCGTGCCTATACACATAAAAAAAAGGAATCCCGAAGATGAAATTCACTGAATTCCCATTAAAAAGGTGCAAATTATAGACTTACTCGCAGAACACTCTACTGAGTAAAATTATTAAATTTCATATTCCTATGTTTCTGTTTCATTAATCATTACTATAACACTTAAATTAATTTCAATTTAAAGGAAATACAATTAGCGCTTTGGATGACACTCGTGTAACGGGAAACGAAACAAAGAGAGCTTCGCCTTTTTAATATACTTGCAAGATGTCGGAAAACTGCGCCCGTTCCCCTTTGGCCTCCCAAACAACTGCCAATGGGACGATCAGACGGGGAATACAGCACTAACGAAGAAGAAGAAAGAACCCAGCCTCTATGTTGTGAATGCTGCGCTTAACTATTGAGGAGTGTTAAAGGGACGTTTTGGATTGCTTGAAAATGATCACAGTACTAAGTTTACCTGAAGGGATGTTAACGGATCTAAACCAGGCTATTTTGTGGCGAGAGATTTCGGGCCTATGCATGGTGCATTTTAGCTGGATACACATGCTTTTTGTAATGTTTTCATCTGGATTTTGTTGTAGGTCCAGTTTTTGTTGTATCTATTGCGGGTCCCTGTAGAAAAGGCATTCTTCCAATCTTGCGTAAAGTTTTTGATCAATTAACGAGTTAACATCAGGCGAAGTTTTTCCCCTTGGGACATGAGCTGGACCCAGAGACTATGGGCATTTGGTGTGGATTGTACCATAAAATTTCAGGTAAAATACTTCTTATTCCGTATATTCTTTTTAGGACCTTTTGAAAGGGAATTAACTAGCTTCAAATAAATTCTGAAAAAATGATTAGGGTATTATTGGATAAAATTAGAATGATCATCCTAATAAAAAGTGAAAGCCAAGAGAACAAAATGTTTTATTGCAAGGTATTCATATTCTCTTGCATAAGTTTCTTAGCAGTGGTCGCTGCTTGAGCCCAACCAATTTGTATTTTGAGTACCTTGGTCTACATCTAGTCTTAATCAAAACAGAAATGTTTATGAACACCAAAGAATATTGCTCTCGTAAAATACTACTCTTTGTGTAATCCATTTTTGTTTGTCTTTCTGTTGTTGTTCTTGTTGTTCTTTGATTTGTTGATGTTGTTTTCTTCTGTTTATGTCATTGTTGTTGGAATAATGGCTACTCTCAGGCTAGGAGAAGTGTGCTGAGGTCCTCGTTTATAGTCACAGGAGCTAAAATTATGGCAATCTAATTTTGCTAGTCATCTAATATCAAATGTTACATTTTAGTCACCAATTTTTTCTCTCAGTTTTTTGTATCTTTGATGTTGTTGGCTTCCTTGTGATATTTCTCTTCCCTCTTCGACTGTAAAAGGTTCAGTTGTTATATCATCAATACCACAGGACGCCAGCGGACAGGAATTCACAGTATTGTTCTTGGATTCAGAGTGAATAGGATCCATATCTGGGGATCATTCTGACGATCAGCTGTATTTTTACATTGACCATCCTTCTGGCCTCAGTATTGATTTACAACTCTGCGGGTGTACCGACAAGGACTGACAAAAAATCTTTCCGGACTAGATTAATCCTTTAATCACTGAGGTGTTTCGGTTTTGTAAGCCTTACGTAAATGCAATCGGAAAGCTGCTGTTCATAGTATTCTATATACTAAGCTCAGTGTATGTACGCAGTCTGATTGTTTCTCACTTATGCTCTATTGGAGGACGGACGTATAGATGACGTCATCAATTTACACCTTTTTTTCGTATATTTTTATCTATTATATAACACAAATATATTTCCAAGTTGCTGTGCTTCTGTTTCGTAATAATCACCGAGGACGTCAAAATTTGGTAAGAACATCATTGACACACATCGGGCTGCGCCCGCGTGTGCCACTTTTTTGTTCTTACCACATTTTGACGTCCATCTGTGATCTATTACTGAACAGACGCACGGAAACCGGGAATCTGTTTGTTAAATAGAGCACATTCTCTAGACGCACACGGAGAATGTTGATCCATTATTAGACTACAGACTGCTGGGTAGAAGAATAATATGCATAGATCACCGAATACGATGACTACGGTGCGTCCCTTCTAACTCTCGTTGATTGAAAAACTTATTTTCAAATGATATTTGGCCTTTTGATGCTTTCATTGACTTTAAAATTACTCTCAGCTATCATTGTTAAGCTGTCACAGCGGAATCAAATTTTTCAGGGAGTGAAACGTCTGATGTAGCCAAAGCTTCTTTAGAAGAATGATTAAGGCAAAAGCCTTTCACAATACTTTCCTTTCTCGTTTTGGTTGCTTCGAGATGTTGTTCTTGCCCTCACCTAAAGGTTGCCATAGTATAAAGGATTACTTCTTGACCAAGGTAGAATCAATAATCTCTTCAAAAAATTTATGTACCTCACTTCGAGGGAAACTGGTCTTCCAGATAATCGTCCTTTATATATTTTTTATCTCCCTTACTTGTTCTCAAGGAAATTGCCTCAGAAAATAACATAGTTTCCACTACCTTATAAACATTATTTTTTTCAAACCAAAATTTTGACCATTCCACAATAAGAGTCACAAATGTCATTGGTTTCATAGTAACATTTCATAGACAGTACTTCATGTCTGACAATAACCCAAAGTTATATTGAAGGTAACGACACAATAATCTGCTTCAGTAGAAACCGTCCTTTTTTAAGAAAGAGATGTGTACTTGTTTCGCCAGGTATTCAAGACTTCTGTGCCGAAAGCTGACAAAGCAAAACATGGGGGGCCCATTAAAGAAAAAAAAGGCCCATCCTCAGTTATTTTCCTGGTTTTGACGCCTTCAAGTTGCCACCCCCTTCGTCTGATACCTTATGTGGTGTTAAACCTCAACAGAGATGAAGTAACTAAGATTACGTTCACAAGTCCTTCATTCGTGGAGTCGAGATGATTTTTAAATCAGTAATGAGGTCTAAACTGACTCCAAGCACCGCTTTAAACGAGGCAGAGTTTGTGACTGGTGAAGGTAGAGGTACTGACAAAAATTTTAAGTTTTGTTTTGCTTCTCCATAATTATGATCCTTTGGAATCGAAAGACCGCCTCCTAACTGACTGACAAAAACATCCAGATGCAGCTCGTTAATTTATGTCCACGAGTAAGTCTTTAAATGTTCATGGGATCACCTATGGCACTTTATAGTTATAACATTATCATTTAGGAATGATAAAAATTTTCCACACTTTGTAGTGGAACATTGATGCCGTTACTTTCTTCATTTACATTGCTCAGTTTCTACTGGTTATTGTCCCCTCCGGTAAGACTCATTGTTTAACCGACAGTCTTATTAAACGAGTGTCAGAGTTCTAAAAAACTTGTGAGAGTGACCAAAATGAAAAACGAAACTTTTTAGCAATGCAGAACACGTAAACACATTTCTACAGGAAAAAATCTTTCAAAGGCGATGAATCGTTAGGAACAAACTATTGCTACTAAAGTGAGCAATGATATTAAAAGTTCGGCTGGAATGTAAACATATTTTGATTTCCCATGCAATTTAAGGATAGAAAATAAGAAACAAAAAAAAAGAAAATTGAAAGCTTTCGGGAAAATCTATTTCTGGTCATAGGAAAATTCGCTGCAATAGCGATCCAGTGCGGACAAAATAGAGACAATGAAGGGGGGCACTTAGATTTTCTTCATGATGTATCGTCTTTGTTTTGATACTGTTTAGCGCTCGCCACCATGGTTAACAAGCAGCTTACAATCACGGCTTTAAACACCCCAGGAACATTGTTTCCCAATGTCCAAACACGTCCTGGGATGTCTTTGTCTCGACCAAATGTAACTCAGGCCCCAAAACGGCTGACGTTGAAGAATACGACACACGAAATGGAAATGGAAATGTCTGGAAACACTGCCGTTGTGAGAGAGACATCATTCCCTTTCAAGCTCAGCTCCGCAGCTCTTAAGCATAGCACTGAAAGTGTTTGAGGGGACGAGACGCTTTGGAAATATCCACCGCTAAGAGAGAAAAGTACCTAAACGAGTTAACAGGTTAGTAGGATTTTTCCTACACTTATGTGGTACTGACACTTGAAAACAACTTCGGTTGTTTTTTATTACTCTTGAGTTATTAATTTTTTCTCGAAAGAGAGGATTATTTGCCAGTGCTAAATAAATATGTCTCTCTTCCTGAGAGTCACCCAACGTATTGTGTGTCAAGGGGTCGTATGGGAGGGTATCTCCTTACGTGAACAATGTTCAGTAATTACCAAATAAAAGCTCCTTGAGGAGCAGCAAAACCTGCCTATGAGTGATTGGAAAACTATCGATAAATTTTACCGGCACTGCAACATGACACAACATATTACCTCAATTGTAAGGTTCTCTTTGTTAACAAATTTTGAAATAACTCCGATAGGTGTGACATGGAAAATGGCTTGAATAAGCTGGCAAGAACGAAACACTCCAGCTCTACTAAGGACAGCTGTAAGCAGCTGACTGATTGGCCTTAAAGCATCATCACCTTGATCCAGTTCTGATTCATTGTTGAGGGGAACAGGATCGGCGCAAAAAGTTTTCGTTTTGCTGAAGTAATGGGCTGCTACCAGCGCTATCGAGCAAGGATTTTAAAGGCAGAGGCCACAGGGGGCAGAGGGACGTTTTGTGTCGCTAGCTTTTTTCTTGATTTCCACCCCGTGAGTCCACTTACACTAATCCAAGATTCTTTGATTGAGTGTTACGAAAACATCGACCTGGCCAAAAGGTTCCAAAAAAAACAATTTTTTAAAAAAGAAAATATCACAGGGCGCCATACAGTATATCAAAATAAAACCGTCATATGAACATTTCTAAATCGCGAAAAATGTCTTATGGTTGAGGCCGCGACTAGGTTTAATTTTGCATATATGTTTGGCGTTAGTTTTCCAGATCAATTTTTAGAATCAAGAAATGAAAAAAAAATGCAATTAATTGAGGTACTAACATGAAATTCTGCCATGAATCGACACCTATTTCTTCTCAAAACTAGACCCGCACGAGAGAGAGAAGGACGTTTGTAGCGGTGGTTAAAAGTATTGATTAGGGTCTATGGTATATTGCATGATCATTCACTGATGCTCTCTTAATCTATAAGGCTCCGGCGTTTTAAATTGAAAATTGGATTTCATTATTATTAACTACGCGCTTTATATTACATCACGCAATGTTTAGATCTTAGCGGTTTTTGCTTAACTTTATTTGCTTTCTTTTACGCAGGAGCTGCAAAATGAGATGGAGAAGCACGATGGAACATTTCAGCAAACTCAAAGGATTTTGACGAGAACCTGGCGCGTACGAAAAAGAAGCGAGGGCAACAAGAAATGGAAACAAAGAAAGAGAGTTGAGGTATAAAAAACAAGCAGTATTAAAACTCAGCAAAATGAACAAACAAAGCTGAAAAAGATAACAATGAAGAAAAAGAAAGCCGACTAATTACCATTGACAAAATAAAGCCGTACTCACTTTGTAGCATGTGATAAAAAAAAAAGCGTTTCCCTTTGGACTGAACCATATGAAGCTTTAGCTCATTAATCTATCTGCGTATATGTAGTTGTTAATTCATTATCATCATCTTGTGTCTTTGATGTTTAGGTAGGAGAAGGCACGTCTGGAAGAAGAACGAATTAGAAAGGAGAAGGAGGTGTGCTCAATTTTTGTTCTCTGTAGTAAACTGTGAAGAAGAAAAAAAATTGAAACGTTAGCGTGGTTGTTGAGACTTCATGGTGGTTTTCCTCGAAGGAGAGGGGTGACACAGAAGACCCAATGACTATTATCTCAATGGCTACGTTGCTCGCCTTCCAATCAAACCCACAAATACTTATAAAAGACGTTGATATAGTGCAGACAAAGAACAATTCAACAGTCTTTGTGTTTCCTGTTTTTGAGCGTTCATGTGCTTGCTAAAAAGGTGGTGTTCTCTCACGAGCTTTTTGCTTTTTGCAAAACGTCTGTTACTGGAGTTGTCTGCAAGGCCAAGCTATGCTTAAAAACACGGTCCCTTTAAATTAAAACAGTCTTTCGCGGACTTTTTGCTTAAAACTTAACCATTTCATAACAATGCTGCGTTATTGCCATAGGGTAAATGTTTAGGAAGTGGATCCATTAATTTTTCTTTCATTAACTGGTCTATTTCTTCAATTTAGATGGAGCTTTTTTTAAAAGTGAAACAAGAGGAAGTATACGACAGGACCGCCTGGAAGAACAACTGAGATCCGACATGGAAGATCAGAGGGAGCAAATGCAGACCCATTGAATGAGAGCAAACATGGAGCAGTTGCACAGAGGAAAAGACAAAACGTCCGTGGATCAGAACAAGACACTGCAGGAGGCTCTGTCGGGCAATGCAAACGCTCGATGACATGAAAGAAAATGATCAGATAAAAAACCGTCCTTCTTTCAAAGGCAGATTGCAGCAAAGTTGCAAGCAGAACCACCACCATCACCACCCCAAAGAAACGAAGGGATGTGTTGTCATGTAAAACAAACAATCTGCAGCATGATCAGATGGACATGTAAGGTGGTGATGGAAAGAAAAAAAAAAAAAAAAGATTTTTAACCTTGATAAACTTTGTCTGGAACTTTTTATGAGTAGAGAAACAGAAATAATTTTTGGAAGAAGAAGAATATGCTGTATTTAGCCGTTGTGAGAGTTGCACCTATACATCCCGTTTTCAACTATTTTAAGATAGCTCTCCTCCATAATGATTTTGGGACATCTTTACTGATTACTCCGTCTGCGCAAACGAATAAAGAAATAACCAGAGTTTTAAAATGATGGCCATTCGTTATTAAAGCTTGTCAGTATGAAAGGATTTGACAACCTAGTATGTTCATCCTCTCTTGGAGGAGGCGTTATCCTTTTGAACGTATCTACTCCCTTTCCCATCTACAAAGGAAAAAAAAATCAAATTCGGGCCTGAATGGGGTTTGAACCCATGACCTCTGCGATAACCGGCGTAGGCAATCTACCAAAACTGAGCCAATAAGCCAACTGGGAGCTGGTCATCAGGCAGTTCTTTTATGATCATTTATTCATCACCTCCCCCCCAAACCCGGGTTTGTATAGAACCAAAATAACTGACCAGCTCTCAGTTGGCTTGTTCGACATCCCAGTTGGCTTTTTAGCTCTGTTAGTAGAACATTGCACCGGTAGCCGCAGAGGTCAGGATTTCAAACCCACGTACAGGCCTGAATGTTTTTCAGGCATTATTTTGACAAATGCTCAATGTAGTGTTCACTACTTGCGAGGAAGCCACTTTCATATCCACGTCTTTATCCGCAGTTCAGATCTATAATTTTCAAATATTAATAATAAAAAAAAAACAAAGCAAAACAAAACAGAGAGAAAAAAACAAAAAAGTGATGCTTTCCCTTAGTATTTTTCATTACTGTAGTGATGGCGTTCTACAAGATCATGGAATAAACAGTCCCTTGAACTATAGCAATAGATCACGAGTAAAGCCTGTTAAGAGGTAAGATTTATGAAGTCTTGACTGTTTTTACGTGCCTCATGCACATTTTGTTGAGTTCAACAAAAAAAAAAGCTAACCTTAGTTTGTGCTTGGTACGTTTTATTACTCGCTCGAAGTGGCGTTTGTCTCTTCAGTAAAAAAAAATACTTTGTCATCGAAACAGATCTTAACTAAAGCCTGCTGTGTGGTTAGTTGATTTAGAGAATCTATATTGCTCGTACGTGCTACTATGCATTTGTGCGTTTTTCAGTCTAATACTGAGTTAAGATCAACTTGGTAATCATTTGTGTGAACGAATACCCATAGACGGTGATATTGTTTAACGATGAAATTGGTTCCATTGAAAGTAACCGTTTGTAAGCAACATTTTTCATTTGCAAAAATAAAAGAGTGAGAAATACATGATATTATGCAACGCGGAATTATTTGTATTTTTTTTTTATATCGCAGACTACTCGAGCGCAAAGCTTTAATAGGTATTCCTGCAGTGTTTAAATAACACTGGAATCGCAATATATCCTCTTCCCCTTCACCTCAATAATAAGTGGTGTGCATTGATAAGTTAATAAAGTTGGCATAAGATAAAACTGACTATGAGGAGAATGGATTCGATAGCTCTAGTATTCTTGATTTTATCATGCAGTACCCAAATGTCTCGTTCCTAATTGGTCAATGAGGATTGCACAACAAGAGTGATAGAAAGTAAGCATAATGTCAGGCCCAATTAGTATTCTTTTGTACTCACATAAATTAGCTTAACTAGAGTCTCGTCTTTGAGTTTAAACGTGTTGTTCCTTAGGACATACTGACGAGGCTACCTGAGCTAATCTACATGAATAGAAAACCGGAATACTAATCGTGTCCGCCATTTTTGTAAAGGGTTCTTTGATCAGGGTTGTCATAGATGACACCTACTGTACAATCTTCTCAAGCTTTTCACGAAGATCAAACGTTTTTTCGAAGAACCTTAATTTTGGCTGGAGCTAGTTTTTTCACTTGACCTAATTCATTCGCACTCATCCACTGAGTATGGCAATGCCATGTGGTACATTTTACAAGTGTTACAAAAACTTATTTTCATCATTGGTAAACAGCTCATAGAAACCACCACATCTAAACGTTGCATTCTTGATGTATATAATCCGACTGAAGATTAACGACACCGTCTGCAGAACACTTAATTCATATCCATACCCTTGGGCAGCTACAAAATATTCACGATTTCTAACATAAAGCAAATAATCCATGAAGTTACTTGAGTATTAATGATGTTGACGTTTTGGAGCGATTATTACTTTCTGAATAGAAGATGCTTTTTTTCAAGACGACGAACTTTTTTCTCGGGCATGGTTTAATGAAAGCGTTAGATTAGGACTTTTTTTTCTTTGAAAAAATCTGATCTTACTCCAGTCAGACCTCATTTTTTCATCATTCGTGCAACCATTTGAACACTTGAGTTGTTGTATGTATTGAGTATTGGTTCATGATATTTTTGTTCTATTAATGTTGATACCCTATAAATTGATAATAATGACTTTTAACCTCAGTGACTTTATCAGTGTTAGCTTTAAAGTTTTTTTTTAGTTTGTTGTTTTGCTCTTTTTTTGTGTGTTGCTTTGTTTTGCTTTGTTGTTGTTCTTTTTTTTTTTTCGCGTTAACACGAATTAAGCCATTTGGCGATTCCACAGGGAACGAACAAAATAAGAAAATATTGCCGGGGTAGCAAATGAATTTTGATATATTTAGATTTAAAGATTGGAATGAAAATAAAGGAGATAGATTTATTTAACCTACCGGCAGTAAAAGACAAGCATGTGATTTATAAAAAGTGCTCAGTTACAGTGAAACCTGCCTATTCCTTCGCTAAGGTTTGCGTAGTGATAGAAAGTGCAAGTCGCTCCGGTATATCTATTTTATTCATGAACTAGATCTCATCTTCCTAATATTTAACTATTGCATGGGCGGTCTGGTATAAATGAGCTACATTACCATCATTTCACGCTGTTACTAACTATTACTTTCATACAGACGTCTGCCCAGCAGGAAACAACAAACTAGAATAATATAAGTCATTTCATTGCCAACTTTATTTGATGTTGTTTTTCAGTATGAGGCCACCGTTACATTAAGATCACTATCAAAAACAGCAAAGAATTATTGTTGTTAACATAGTTCTCAATTTCTTCACAGTATATCTATATAAATTAGATAGTTTTATGCATTCTCTATAATTAATAGACTTTGTAGTCAATATATACAGCTTTCATTTTATGTTAAAGAATTTCTTGATTGCATCCATCACTTCTCTCATGCGGCATATATAAACCAGCGGATGCAGGGCCGATGTAAAAAAGATAAATGTTACCGTAAGGGTGTACATAATTTTAGCATGTTCTACCCCTTCTGTACAAAACGTAAGCTTTACAAAAGCTGACGAAAACAACCGGGACATAACAAGCAATGATAAGAGCAACAATGAATGCCACGGTGCACGCATACTTTTTGAGGCGACAAAAATCATAGAGGCTTCTCTGAGAACCACGGCGATCGCAGACAGTCAGTTGGTCTATTTGGATCTGATGACGTCGCACTAGTACAAGTATTTTTATGTAGACTGTTACGATAACGAAGAGACAAAGCAGTTTAGAAGCCTTGATGATGAAAAGAAAAGTCTTCGGGTCTAACCATAATTTTGTTACAGTTATCGAGAGAGACAGAATCCACGAGAATAACACTGCTCCTGTGATACGCCTGTTGGTGATGACTTCCTTATATCGAAGGTGAAGGTGAAGCGATAAATATCGATCAATAGTCATAAAAGTCAGTATGACGAATGACGCACTAAGCGTTGTTTGTGAAGTAAAGTCGTAAGCCGAACGCAGAACACAATAAGATTCAAAATTTCTGGTGATCTCTGCTATTTTGAAAGCAACAAAAGCTGGCGCTGCCAAAAATCCCAACAGGAAGTCACAAAAGGCGAAACCATCCAAGGAGAATATTCGCTGGCTTGTGAAGTGATTTGGTTTTACAGAGAACGGCCACAATAAGAAGGTTTCCAAACGATGAAAATATAGCAAATGAAGAGTTTAAAACACACGCGATAACATTTACGATGAGTGTGGCCGAAGACTCGAAGATGGGAGCGGTGAAGTAGAAACAAGTCACCGAGGAAACTGTGTGCGTTTGATCCTGATTAAGCAAAGAGGAATGGAGGCGTTCATCGCATTATCTTCCCACGAACAGCACTATTCAATATGATTACCAAAGGAAAACTCCAGATTTCAAAACTACTTAGCTACCTTTATAAAATGCAGTCCTGCATATTGGTCTCAAAGTGAATGTTGTCCATATAATAGATTTCTCCCAAATCACGAAGTGCCTCTTGACGACATTGATTTATGGAATAAGAACTAATCCGTTTCACTCGGTCAGTTAATTATAAACAGGTGATTCGAGAACTCGTTTACGTAAGTTTTGATATTGTTTCTGGCTTAACCTGCTTCTTTTCAAGGAACTTTTACCACACGATTAGGAACATTAGTTTAATAGCTGTGACGAGAAATGATGGTTTTTGAGGTTTAGAGAGTTCTATTAATAAAATCGATATTTCTCAAATACGAAAATAATTTTCTCCTTCAATGAGTGAGTTGCCAGTAATCGGATCCTTGAGTTTGTGCAAAGGTTTTTGGGATCGCCACGGGGCAAACATTGCAGCTCGCTGGAAACATTGCAGCTTGCTGGAAAGAATGTGTGGCGAAAGGTTGTTTTGACATCCGCATAAAACGTTTTGGCGAGATATTATCGCTTTTTCACCGCAGTTTTGTCTTAGAGGGATAAAGACAATCTTAATACGAGGAAAGTGTGAGTTTTGTTAGAATTACCACGAAATATGTTATAAAACGTACCAATTAACTTCTCTCCTTGCGTAAGGTCTATTGTGAAATCGTCATCGCGTAATGGTCTTGACATAAATTATTACAAAATTGGGCATAAATCGCTAGGAAACAACTCATTTAAGTCTTCTCAGTTGTATTTATATATGTACAGCCTGTTTTCATACTTGTTAACGTATTAAATAAACGAATTACGACGTTATAAAATATACCTCCAGAAAGGAGAGAAGTCGTTGTCAGCAGGGATGAAAATGTTTTTTTTACCAAGCTGCTGCTCTCTGAAAGGACAAGATAAACGATGAAAATCATAAGGAAATCCCCAGGTCAGGAGATAGTTTGTTAGAGAAAATCCAAAGGTCTTTGATTTGCAACTTTCTTCTCGAACTCCTTAAAGGATCTTGTCAGGAAAAGCAAGATCACGGTAACTCCGACAGAAACTGTGGATATATGAAGCGACACATTTGTACCTACTTATCGTCAGGGTTCAGTTTTGAGCCGGTTATCAGCGTTGGTTCGTTCTCATTGATCACAATAGAGAAGCAGGTGCTTAATGACTTTAATGAACGACGATAATATTTAACGCCCAAGCACACCGCTCAATCTCCTGCTGCCTCGAGGTGGCTGTTGTAGTGATTTTTTGCATTACCAAGCTAAGCAAGGAGCTAGAAGAAGACTTAACACACGTCCAAAAAATGAAAAGGCTTTTTTGATTTATTTCTCTGCGATTTATATTAGTTTTTTTAAATTTCGAGATCTTAACGTGATGTCAAATTCGCAATAAATCTTGCGCGTAGAGACAAGTTTATCGGTAGATTCTACTACATATTTCATGGTTGATCAAACAATTCGAAAAACTTACGCTTCTCTTGTATCAGCATTACCTAAATCCATTTCTGATAAAAAGGTGGCAAAAAAAGGAATAATCTCTCTCCAAAATCGTTTCTTTGGACGTAGGAACAAATTCTCGCCATACTTTCCAGTGAGTTGCAATGTTTTCCCCGTAGCGATCCCAGAAATCTGTGCGTAAACACAAGGATCGGATCGGATTACTTTCAAATCATTCATTACAGCGCAAAAAAGTCGAGCACTTAACGGAAAACAATTGCTTGGCAAGGTTGTTGAATTATTTTTCCTCAACAAGGAGTAAAATCAATTTGGTGAAAAAAATTCATTTTTTCCCCAACGAGACGTGGGAAGTGGCTTGCGACGGAAGAGCATCCTTGCAGCACAAGTCTGACAAAAAATATGTAATGTAATTAGTTCGACTAAACAATTTCATTTAATTTATTTTAAATTATTGAAATTCATTTATTTAGTTTATCTCAAAGTTCTTTTATTTATGTTTTCCCCGGAAGGGACTAGCATTTACTGCAGTAGATTAATATTTTTACATCCGCGAACTTGTTACACGATATCATAAACAAGGGCATTATCACTTATGCATATGAATTAAGTGTCAAGAAGGATGTTGTGTACAGCACAAAAATCGTACCTCTTCTTTCAGGTAGAACAAGGGAAAGCAAAACGAAGAAGAAAGGAAAAGTAAACGAAACTTTATTGTCAGGTTTAAGTTTACTGCCTGTGTGAAGAAATTTTCTTAGTCTTCGTTGAACCACCCTGAAATAGATATGGCGACATGAAAATTTTCCCACGGGATGAAAAAAAAAGGGTGTTTACTTTAGTCATGATTTTTGAGCTACAAAATTCAGTTCAGGCTCAAGCTGAAAGTTCTGGAATTTTGGTCATATGGTTGGATGAAATAAATTTATCAAATTTATTCAATTATTATTATACCTTTAAAAATTGATTATTTCTGCTTGAGTCAATTGTACAGCAAGCAGGCACGCGGACCTGTTGTGAACAAATATAGGTGCATCCGGCTGGCGAGTAGAATTTCGTTGTTATTGTCATAAAGCTGGCAGTTTCAAGTTCAATTTCAAAATGTAAGGATAGTGAAGAAGGACTTATGGAGCTTTTACGACGGCCAAAAACGTACAGTGTGGGCAGACACTGAGAAAATTCGTTTGAATCATCTTCATATTGTTGCCTTCTGCAAATGACCAATGTTCAAATTAGAATACTTGTTGGGCAAGAATCCTTTAGGAAAAAAGCTATCGTGAATGAAACGAATATTGAACAATCCATTTTGATACAAAAGTTCACTTTTACACCAAAGCATAGCAAAGCAAAGTATACTTTGCTCTCTAGGAATAATACAAAAACAGGCTCTTCATGAACGTAGAATGAATTATGACACCATTTGTCGTATCGTTAATGGTGACTTTATCAATAAAGTTGCCATTTTTTTATTATTTACATCCTGTGTTACATTCTTATCGACTCACACGTTTACTTATGTTGGCCTCTCAAAACAAAAGCAATATTGGTGTATTTAATTTAGGTACTGTGTTCTTTTTTCGTTGTTGTCGTTTTTTTATGTGTGTGTGTCGAACTCTTCTAGATGGGATCTTTAATTCGTCGATACGTAGGTATCTAAAGAAGAGAATTTTCGTTTTGGGAGACGTATTTTACATATCCGTTGTTGACATGACGTAAAGGTATTTTAAATGTGTGACTGAAATAGACATTACACCTCAGACAACAATATCATTGTATGAAACAGGCGAAGGGCAATATCGATGACGATTTGGGTTAAGTTTCTCATAATTAACAGTTGCTGCATTGGATGTAAAAAATGAATCTGTCTCGAATTCATCTGTGTGTAGTTTCACTGATTGTTTTTAAAATTGGTAAATAAATAAAGACACTCAAAGTCTGGGACTGAAATCGTTGCCCCTCGCAAGACATTACAGCGTTTTAAAATATCACCTAACGGAACGATCGAACGACAATATCATTGACGAGTTCCGTTGGCAATTGTTGCAGTATCAATCATTGAAAAAAAAATAGACCTGTCTGGAATGATTTTATATTTTGATAGTGATTGTCTCATTTGCCGCCTTTCAAAAATGTGAGTTACCTTGTTTTTGGCGAGAAACCGCTCAAAGTTGGTCATCATTGACAAGTAGGAATTATTGCGAGCTAAGAGACTAAACTGGTCCTACTCCAGGGGAAGATGGTCTACCTCGAGTCATTTTTTTAAATTCAAAGTATCCAGCAACCGAGTGAACCAAATTTAAGACTCAAAGAGGCTTTTTTAAACTGAAACTGTGAGTGCACTAAACATCATTTTATAGGAATCTTTTTGCATTTGAACCAACATGGAGGAATGAAATATCTCAATTTAATCCTCTCTTGTTCCAGAAAATTAAAAGTGGACTTAAATTTAAAAATCCCAACGTAGTCCTTAGTCCTAATGATATAATTATCATATTTCATGACTTAAACTTCATTTCTTTTTGCGCACTTCTTTTCTTCTTCCCGCTGCTTGTTGGATTACGATGTCTAAAAAACAGTCACCTTCTTTATTTTCTCAAATACCTTTAATTTTTTGAGGAAGAAGCTCTATCGCACTGCACCTATACATTTTTGTCGGTTTTTAAGATTCAGCCGTCAAGCATAATATTTATCTGACGAATTGAAATTAGCTGAACCCATCTTATCCCCCCTCTCCTCCTTTGTTAATTTGATTTTAATATGTTACCAGGCCTGCTGGTAGACAGAGGTATTTAGTAATATTTGAAAAACGTTTAAGGAGCTACATAGGGTTTTTGACCGCGCGAGATTTGGGTGCGAACATAGGGCGAGCGTCAACATGCAAAACAAACATGGTGGCTCGATACGATCGTGCCATTGTCATCTGAAAAGGTGCGTGAAAAACACTTTAACTCTATACAGTTTTTATGTGATAAAATCCAGGGTTTCCAGAAATTTCTACCGAAATATTCATAAGCCTTCTACACCCGAAAAAGAGGTCAACCGAAAAGAAAACACCGTGGGAAAGATTGCCAAAAGACTACAGATTCGAAAGTCTACGCATGCTTAGATACCAATCTCAACGAAGTTCTATCCCATTTCGTAATGTTTTGCGACAAAGAAAATAGGGTTCTTTCGAGTAAGATTTATCGCGTCTCCTTCGTTGGAATTCCTAACGCTAATTATCACTCGCGATCGCCTCCCTTCGTGGAGCCTTAGCTTAATGACGAGAATCATTTTGATTTTATTGTTACTACAGCAAACGATACTCCGAACCTTGGTTATTACCTTTTGGCGCCCGCCAACATTGAGCAAAAAGCCTATGGAGTCTTAAGGCTGATTAAAAAAAGAAGTCGAAAAAGAAAGGTCCGTAGAGGCTTGGTTGGCTACACAGAATTTAAGCTGGTATAGCATGATTAAACTAGCTGGTATTTTTAAAGAAAAAAAAGAAACCTTCCCCACACAAAGTGTAGTTGCTTTTTCACAAACACCAAACATTCTCAAACGGTTTGAAATTGATAAATCTCACGCCTCATCATACGTTTTCAGCAGCGTGCAGTTTACTAGGAGAATATTTTCCCTTTTTATGCATCAGAAATAAATCAGCTCTCCTCCTTGCCAGTCGTCTATGCCCTGTTGCACCATAGCTGCTCTTCAACTGGCTTTCACCATATATGATGTTTAAATTCACCGCTGAGCAGGAGTTGACGAGATTGGAGACAGATGTCAGAGTGATCCCTGCCGCGTTTCTGACCCGCATGTTGCCCCTGGAACTCAAAGAACCGCTGCGGAAGACATTAAGGATAGCTCTACGGAAGTCTTGCATTCGAAATGAATACACAAGGGTGTTTACGAACGAATTACTATACTGAAGTAATTTTATGACATAAACGAGCCTGTGAGATGGGTTTTTGCAATAGCGGCAAAAATGGACAATTATAATGATAACCTCAAAAGGCATCCAAGTCACGATGAAAATTCCTGTGATAAGAAACAACGTTATAGCGAGCCTTTTGTCTTTTTCAACCCCTCTTCGACGTCGTCTTCGATACTTGATCCGGAGCCACAAAGCACTGTAGGCAGAGCAAGCCACTGTAAGCGACACGGACAAAGATGCAACGGTTACTGTGTGAACGACGCCTGAGATGAACTTAAATCGAAAAAACAAATAGAGGCAGCAGATGGCCACTGCCAGGATCCAGGTGCCCGATACGGCAACTATGTAACACTTCAGCGGAGTATAATGACGATACTTCCACGGCCAACCAACGGCATACAGTCTCTCGACAGATACGACTGCTAAGGTGAAAACAGACGCCATGCCAGAGACAATATCGCAACTGTAATAAACGGCTTGAATAACTTCACTTGTACTCCACAAATCTGGATTTACAAAATGGAAGATATAAAGTGGCATTGCCAGTGCCCCAACCATCAAATCAGCCACCGCAAGGGAGATGAGAAAATAGTGGGTTGGTCGTCGGTTAAGGCTTGTTTTTGTAAAAGCTGCAATAGTCACAGAGTTTCCAATGATTATGGTCAGCGCAATCAAACCAAAGGCTGCGGTTAACGCGATAGACTCTGCCTTGGTAAGGGGTGTCTCCGTATCCTTGGAGCTTGGCATCTCTGCACTGAAAAGGGGAGAAAAATACAAAAACAAAGATTAAAAAAATAGAAAATGGAAAACATAAATCAATTAGCCATTAGGAATTTCCCGATTTAACTCTTCAGAACTTTTTTTTCTCAATAAACTTTTGGGTCATTAGGTTTCCCTTTTTGACCTTAATGTATGCGAGTTGCAACATACGGAGTGGACTCTATTATACTTCATAACCAAGGCCTCTGAGACCTCATGCGGCTAGGTTTCCTTGGAGACCCTGAGCCAGTATTTAAAATGAAATATTCATCAAAAAAATCCAAATTTCATAAAATATTTTTTTAAAGTGGAACTTCCATTAAAAGCCACCTTTCTATAACGGCCACCACTGCGTTTCCTAACAAGTCACCAAAAACTATTAGAATCACGCCACCCCCTTTTTTTTTTGTTTGTTTTTTTGATAAAAATTTTTACACTAAACTTTAATTCACGCTTTCTCTGCTATTGCTACATTATAACTGAATCGTTCGCATAATTACAAACCGAAGCAAGCCTTAATTTTTTTTCGATAAGGATACGCCAGCTTAAAAAGTGACACTTATTCATGGCAAGATCTTTCGTCTGTGCCCTATATGTGGACGGCTGTCGTGGAGAACAGCAGACTTAATTAATTTTCACGACTTGAAATTTTTCAATTTTCATATTGTATAATGAGCAATGAAAACAACGCCAATGTACGTATGTGACCACACTGAAATGTTCTCAGCAGTCAACGAAGCCCAGGCTTTCAAGGGAAGCTTTTAACAACCTTACCACACGAATATTTTCGCAACATCTTAGCTTGCATTAGAGCACGCTTTCATGTGGGTTATTATTGAGATTCAGTCTTGTTGGAAGGCGTAAAAGGTTAAGCAATCGCTACACGTCTTTGCCTTTACAAAAAAGCAACAACAAAATTTGTGAGGTTGGTCTAACATGTTTTTAACCAAAATTTCCCTCGACCGATCATTGACAGCTGCTTTTAGCAAAGTGCATAAAATCTCAATTTTAGAAATTTTAAAATAATCCTACAGGATGTATATATCATATGATATTTTATTTGACTTGAATTTTTAAAAGAATATTCTGTCATCCTTGTAGCTTGCTTTGCAATCAGGTTGAAGGATTTTCTCTCCTCTTTTATCCCAATAGTATTCAGGAGACATTAACACGCCCGTTTTTCACATTTATCTCTTATGATGAATAAATTTCTCTCTAAGAGCGTAAAGTTACATTCAAATGTAAACTAAGGAACTCTGCGAGACAAAACACATGTAAAATACTTACAGGCTGCTTTTTTTTCCGCTGTGGTTTGGCTGACGCTTGTCTATTGCTCCAAGCTAACTTGTTGTTGCGGTGAGAAACTTATGAATTAATGAGGAAAATAAATAAACCATCAGACAGGTTTGTGAAAAAAAACTGTTGACTTTAAACCTGATCACACCTTTGTCTTTGCAGAGTGAAATTTTCAGCTTGGATAAAAACCAGAGAAATGCTGGAAACCGCGTTTTGCAATGCGATATGGGTTGGTCTCAACAGCCAATTCCTGAGCCAGCTGGTTCTCTTGTTTTTTTTTTTTTTTCTCCTTTTTTACCATCGAAACCTTTTAAACGTCTTGGTTTGTAAACTAACATAACAAAAGGTAATGAATGGTGTCGTTTTTTTAAATTTCATTTGCATTTTAATTAAATGCATTTTAATTAAATGCATTTTAATTAAAAGTATTCTCCGACGATCATCGTTGAATTTTCACCAAGCCGAAGCATAAGTGGGTCTCTTTAGACTTTCATCATTTGGAATTTCTCGAAACTGAACTTCAAAGAAGATGCATTTCAGAATATAAAGTCAGTATTCCAAGAATCAGTGCCAACAAACATGAATGAAAATGAATTTAAATGATATAGAGAAAACTGGGAATATTGCCTTTGCGTTGACTCTGTGACAATTTATGTAAGCAGAAGAAACTGAATGAAATGTTATAAACTTAAATTTGCCTTGAATTACTGAGTATTTTATTTCAAAATCAGCCAGTTTAAACTAAAAAGCAATTGGTTTACGGTTTTGTCCCGGATTTCACAGAATAATGTGAACTGATTTGAACACCAAAATTCAAAGGACGCAAATGTACATTATTTCAATGTGAAGGGAGTTTTAGCATTTCACACAGTCAGTGGAATAAAATTTTCCTAATCTTTAAAAGACTGCGTTCTAATGAAACTGTATTCTCATATTTGTAAGCATTCACTATATAAAGTATTGTCATTTCGCCTCTTTTACACAGAGAAAAAGTAAAAATACACATCATAGAGACTTATCTCAAACTTCTCTTCCAAAATAATTTCTTTTTCTGTAATTTTTCATACCGAAAATTGGAAGTTAAATCGAATAATGAATACGTTACCTTTGTCGCGGAAAATGATTGTGGGATTATTTACAAAGACTCTATATGTACAACTGATTCAGCTCTGTGGAAACCGAACGCTTAGTCTGGACATCTGAAAGCTCATATGATATAAAATATTGAAATTCAAATTTTTGGTAATTTTGTGACAGCGAAGAAAACGATAACTCTCTTGATGGGAAATAGTCGCCCACATTAATGAACAAACACTTCATTTCTATCTGTCAAAGCGGTAGAACAGAACCTAAATATGTTTAGTTTCTGAAATTTCACCATTTCAGAAGATAAACTTGTTCTAAATTCGTGTGATTTGTGTGGGCTGAAAAAAATACTTTAACATTTTAGAAAAGCAGTTTTAAGCTTGGTCAGAATTAGGAGAAACAATGGAAAAACAAAGCTATTTATTCAACCAACGCTTTTAGGAAGGAAGTAAGCGAATGCGTCGGTCCTCAACGAACGCTCAGATCGACATTGCCCGTTGTGAATACCCAATTATGTCAGTATCTTTTTGTATAATGACAGAAGCTTATGAATAACGTATGTACTCGGATATCAGCTTCGACGCAAGCTGAAGGACAGCGCACCTAAAAACCTTTCTCGTTGTCCAAACAAATCATTACAGGCATTCCTCAAAGAAACGATAAGGTAAAATAGGCGCAGATAAAAATAACACTTTATCTAAATACGTGCGTCAGAGCTTTGATGTGGAAAAAGTGTCTAGAGACGGAAAAATAATTCCAGAAATAAATACTTGGACCTTAAAATCAATCAATCTCTGTCTTTGTTATATTAGACAGGAATTCGAACATTTTGCTGAGCGAAGGATGTCTTAAGTATTGTCAGAACCTTTGAATAATTCATTTATAAGGTAATTTGTAATTGCCAAAGCCTTGAGAGCAACGTCAGTGTATCTGCCAATGAAGCTTCGGACGTTGCTACTGGGTAAGAAGCATCTGACCTTGATCTATGTAATAATATCTACTTCTCTGTATGTGATTTCAAAGATATTTCTAACCAGAGGATGCGTAGGCTCCAAATTAACTTTACGAGCATTCCATTGATGACAAGACAATTGAAATGAAGTCAAAATAAAGTCAAGTTCGACAGGCCATCATTTATGTGCACACATGCGCAAAGCTCGAAACTGTTCTAATCGGGTTGATCCAAGTATGACGTCAGTACCGAGCATAATTTTTCTCTTGTCAAACAAAGAAGCCACGTGACAGTTCTAACATGGATAGGATTATTGCAATAGTTTTTCCTTTCAGAAGAAATAATAATTATATAATAAGTCCTTAGCATTTTGTTGAAATGAAATGTCTTTGTTAGCATAATACATAACACAATAGCATTTAATTCTAGATCTTTTCAGATTCCCCTAGGAGGGGAGAAAGATCAGAATAAAATGGGATGGAATTGATAAGAAGCAAGGCCTATATCGGGGAATCATTTTTATAGCATGCTCTAATGAAAGCAAATGATTTGCACGGCTTATTTTTTTTAGGTAACTTTCGTTTTAATTTGTTCTCATCTATGATTCTGTGATTCCCTTTTCGCTCTTATCAACAGGAGTGGAAAAACGACCGATATTTCTTAACTAATAATCACATTAAGACTATCACTCATCACTAAGAATTTGCTATCTATCTATCACAAATGCTGCAATCTCATTGGCTACTTTACTGGCCATTTACTTCGTAATAGGTGGCGATTAACCAAAAATTCTTGGGTGTAAACAAAGTTGGAAAAAAACACGAGCTTTTATGTTTTATTTCATACAAATCAAAAGCTCTTAACTATTTTTGTATATTTTTAGATAACATTATCCTTACAGTCTATAGGAGATCTGCAACGACCATATTTATGTTATTTAACCCCACGTAAACGAACATTAAAGGATACTGGGGTTAATTGTACATAAAAATTAATCTACAATATATCATTAACCACACAGGAACATAAACTCACTCCATCCAGCATTTCCGAGTCTGAATATCGAGCCAAGATTGTTATATTTTAAGAATATATGCAAAACACATGCGCCAATAAACATTTTGCCGGTGACCCTTTATGATATTTTTTTCTCTCTTTTGTGCCACTTTTTTATGAATTCAGTGCGTTTATTCAAAAAGTGCCGACAATGTTGACACAGGTGAAGATTTATCGAAAAGTCTCATCTTTAGTGGATGTTTCTTCAATTTATGTTAATGTAGACCTATAATGAAGTATCGTCAAAGCGGATAACGATACATTTTGTATTTCTTGAGATGACTCAGAGGAAGAGTTTTCTTTTAACTGTTTTTCTTTTCCGATAACATAATCATAGTCCGATTTAGCGGCTTTCAAACGAAACCGCCGGTGTGAGACTTTGTTTGTTTTTGGTCTTCTGATATATTTGCCCCTAACAGATTTAGGATTCAATATACTTTCATTTGCTGGCCGGATTTTGGACGAAGATTACTGGAAAATACTTTTATGTTATCTATTTAGATGACAAACGTGAAAGAGAATAAACAAAGCCGTTTGAATTTAACCTAGTATGCAGTTTCATTGCTTTCTTGTCTAACCTAAACTTCCTCAATTATTGTATTATTTGATTGTTGTCATGTATAAACTGTGAATCTAATACCTCCTAAAATATTCAAATGCCCAATTTATCTATCTAAAGAACTTAAATGCTTTCATGTGCTTAAATTCTGATTTCTTTCTTTGGGTGTGTTGTTACACCCCTTGAAAATTAAAGATGATTTTTGGTCTCAGTTTTTTTTTAATATTATGATTTTTATCTGAATTCAATGTCGGCTTATTTCTTGGTAGGTAGCTCCACAGTTTGCAAAACGACCACCTGTCTAGATTCAAAGCATACAAACTCTGTTGTCTTTCGAAATCAAATAGCAATCATTTCATGTCAGTAACTTGGCAACGATGCCATCTAAATGGATTTTTTAGTCCTCAAAGTAAACACTATTGCAAAACAAAAAAGCTGAATCGAATAGAAGAAATCAAATAATCGGGGTAACACGGTTGACCTTTACTTAGGCAAAACGGATGCTTTCAGATTTCTCTTGGAGTGGAGGTTTTTTAAGGACTACCATTTTATCGCGTTGGAAGTCAATTATTTAGCTTCCGATTGACTTTGAGGTACGTATGGACATTTAGTCTATTGAATACTATACTGAAAAATATTGCAGAAAGCGTATTCTTCGAATTAATTTTTTCTTACTCTTAAGAAGTAAATTGCTTTAAACTTAATGTATTTGGTTATTGCGAGTTTAATTATCTTATGTTAAGATCAATATGGATTTTAAAGGTACTTACAATGGATGTATTTAGTAATGATAATTTTCTTCTATCATTGTGCTCATAAAGTAATTAAATGGCAGACTTTAAGTAGCTTGACCGGTTGGCAGATTGTATAAAATCTTTTATCGTCCACTGTTTTTAAGTTTGATGGCGCCCTTCGCTTTAACACGTATATATTTTTCTTAGTCCTATTTTTAACTTTCGACGTACAAAACCAGGACTAGAGATTATTATTCAAGGAAGTTTTAAATCTGACCACTGGCAATTTTGAATTTTCTAATCTGATTCGATGTCAAAATATCACGTAGGGCCATGATAGTACAAATTACGGAAATCCGCTAAAATGCTGGATATCTTGAGAACTTCAAGGAGAAGATGTATAAAAGCTGAATAAATTTAAGGCTGCCGGGAATGGATATTCAATTCCTAACGCATAAGCCTATGTACCGTGAGCCAGCAAAGGCGCCCATCACTCACTGTATTAAGATAACTGTTTAAATTTTTTTTTGTCTTTTATACAGCCATTTCCGTATGGTCAAAATAACAGCTAATTTGGTTCACTCAATAAAAACGAGGGAATAAAAAAAAAGAATAAAACTCAATGTAGCGATTACGACATTTTGAAGCTTTATACAAACAGAAACTAAGTAGTCCGTAATGTTCACCATGCATCTTTCTTAACAAAAAGTGAACCGATTATGGATCTCGACATTCTATTCTGGTTTTTATATACTGATTTTCTTTTCCCCATCTTTCAACTCTTTTAGCTCTCTTCTTACCTTAATTCTAGAATCCCTCTTTTACCTCTTCCTGTTGCAAGTTGCTATAAAATTGGTTGACGGGAAAATGAAAACAATCTTAGTGCGATTTTAGTAAATCGAATCTTGATAAGTTTTGAATTCGTGACAAGTGCGTATGAAACGCTTTCCTCCTATAACTTTCGCAATGGTAGACAGCTGCAAGCAAATATAATTTGTTTTATCTTTAATGCATTTTAGGCGTCTTGCTGATCTTAAAGTCGTCTGAATTTCCGCCTATAATCCATTAAAACGACAAATGCATTCGTGGAGAAACCCAAGCATCTACTTTCTGAAACGTAAAAGTTTGGCCCTCTGAATTGTTTTTTTCCGTTGCAAAGCCCCCTGTTCGAGATTTCTGGCTTTTAAGTTACAAAAGGTCAAATGATTACCGACTAAATCATTTTTCACTCTTTCTTCACAGATTAAAATGTTTAAACTCCCGTAGAGAAGGGTTGAAAACCCTCCCTGGAACTGTCTGACTTTAATTGCCACTTTGGAAATGAAAACAATGTGCGTTTAATATTGATGTATGTTGCCTTTAAATCGTATGCGACACGTTATTCAAAGAGAAAAAAATGCGGTATTCTTAAGATTCGATATATTTTGAAGTTCTCTCTTTTGAACACTGAGTTTGTTTTATCCGCCAATAAATTGAAGATGAAATAGCGCGTAATGAAAGTATGTACAATCGGTAACCATGTTGCAATTGAATTCCCTTCCGAAATGTTTTTGTCATTTATTTGTTTAAGAGTTGAAGTGGATCACATCTCAGTAAAAGCAATTATGAATTATAAGTATTACAGCTAATACAAAACTGAAACAATATATATCAATAATTTCATGAGCCGTTACGTATCCTCAGCAAATTTGAAACCTAAGCGTTAAATATATGTACCAATCAAGAACAGAGATATATTTGTAAATTAATAATTATACGACTGTTTGCCATGCTGCTACACCAAACTCACTAACGCAGAGGTAACCGATGGGTTTTCATGCTGTAAAAATAAAATAACTTGTGATCCAAAAGAAACCACTCTATCTATGACAGTGGTTATGCTGACGTATCACGGGTTTAAAATTAAACTGGTGGAAATCCTACCTACTCATTCCCAGTCGACAATTTATTTTAGTTAAAAAACAAAGGAAAGAACATAAAATGAACGGGGGGATAAAATATTTTGAAACAAATCATAAAATATTGAATCGATCCCACTGTCTTGCACATGAAGAAAAAAATGTAAAAGTGTCATTTTTGGAGCTGCAAAACTTTTGATCGTGATGTTTCCTAAGCTGCATAGTAAGTACGGACAGTTTTACGCAAACTTTGATCGTTCGCCTCAGAACTCTCACTGAAATGGCAAACTAAAGTAAACAACTACCACAAGGCAATTTAACTATCATGTTATGTAAGAAAGTGACCCAATAATACACACTGAAAATCACAATTAATATATTATCTGACTAATGAATATTTTTTGGTTTTCTGTGTTTGTTTTTAGTTCGGTTGTTTTTGGTATCTTTTCCATTACCACTCTTCAATAAAAGTAAATAAACATAGCATTTTGAATATGAAAACCTAATAATATCAGTCGTTAGGTACTTATGGTAATCTCACTTATGTGTAATATTTTCAAGCTTTCTCGACGGAAGCCGGCGAAGTGGTTGCTTTGGTGTAAGTTCATTAAACGGTGGCTGTGAGGCTTTCTTTCTTCCTTCAAAGTGTCAAAAAGCATGTTCTATTTAATAAGAACAAGATAGTTATTAAATTCGACTTCACTGCTACATGAATAAGTCTTCCGAGAATTCCCTGTTGAAATATCGGGGTTATTACTTGCAGAGAAACTTCTAAATTCAGTACAGTGATCTTGAGGTCTGTATCTCTACAATCGTGTTAAATTATCATATTTTGGAACAATGAATAAATTTTATTGCTCTTTTTTCAGACTCAATTCATCCCATATGGCAAGCTCTTTAGCAAACAGGACACAAGAAGTCATCTTTTCCAGGAGAGCAAACATTGCTTGGAGTACCATCTTTGGCTTTCTCGCTGTAATTATTGTGGCCGGTAATGCTTTAACAATTGCAGCGTTTACAGCCAGGCGACTTGTTCGTAGACGTGCTGTTTTCTTTCTGATCAGCTTAGCTATGGCTGATATGACGGTTGGAGCAGTTGCCATACCGCTTTACATCTATTTGAGCATTCAGAAAACCTTAACAAAGAGAGCTGTCCATCACATCTATGAAGCAGTGGACATCCTGTCCGGATTGGCCTCTGTGTTCACATTGGCACTGATTTCTGTTGAAAGGCTGTTCGCCATTGGGTGGCCTTTGTTTCACCGCACCCTACGTAAACGAGCCTACTTTTATTTTGTGGGTCTGGCATGGATTTCTGCCCTAATCATATCCATCATAGACTTGCTTTATCACTACAACATCGTGTCTTACCTCGCTACTCTGGACATTGTTCTCACTGCTCTGTGTACTTCGTTTGTAGTTACTTGCGCTGCATATTTGGGTCTGTTTGTTAAGGTTCGTTCTCGAGATTATAGTGTAGTTGGGAGGGAACAGGACAAGAGACTAGCAAAGACACTATTCCTTGTAACTGGAATGTTTATGGTCACATGGCTGCCTTTTCAGTGCCTTCTGTATGTGGTACACTTTTGCAAGACATGCCCCTTCCCTTCTCAAAATACAGTGAACTTCATTAAACTATTACAATATTTCAATTCCTTTATAAATACGGTTATTTACTCACTTAGAATGCCTGAATTCAGGAAGGCAATTTCTGAGGCTTTTAAAGGTAGAAGAAGTCATAATCCTAACAAAGATAAGAATATTTACCTCAAAAACCTTCAAGGAGACACACTGAGTGCAGTTGGTGGTGTTCTGGGCTCCTATTCGTCACTAAATCTACGCCTTTGTATGGGAACTGAAAACATCGTCCTATCAGAATTGAACTCGTCAAATCTTCGAAGGAAGTGTTTTGCTTTTAATAGCTCTAGAAATTTGAGAAAGAGCTCCAGCCGTAGAACTTTTGTAACTGTATCAGTAGTTTAAGCTCATAGTCCAACAGATCTTTCGCCTGTTACGATCACGTGGACAATAGAAAATGGTCGTGACGCGAAAAAAGGTATCACTCAGGGGCTGAACAAGATGAAATACGATTTCTGATTTTGACGCCAGTGGTGATTAAGTGAGAGATCACTGGCTATTAAAATGGTTTTATATTCGGAAAAAAGCTGAACACGAAGTCATATTTGTCCTTCAAGGTGAAGTAACCGTAACTTAGCAGTTCAGCCGAAGAAGCTCAATTTGGTAATTCTGTAAGTTCCATAGCGTTCTTTCCATTACCGGGATCTATTTCTTACAACATGAACAACCATTTTATGATGGACAAGGCCATAAGATAAAGTCATGAAATAGAGATTTTCTGAAAAGTAGCTTTCTTCTGCACAAAGTTGTATTTATTAGATATGTGACGTGGGCTAAATGTTCTCTTAGGAGCGTATAATTGTTTAGGAATGGCCGTTGTAATTGAGCCTTTGCGCGTGCGTTTTACATGTTAACTAATTCCAGAATCAATGTAATTTGTATCTTTTACAAATTTCATTTAAATATCATATAATATATCAAATCGACTACAGGTACGGTTAAGGTGATGACTTAAAGCTGAAAATAAATTACTATACAATGATTAAATATCGTATAATATATCAAATCGACTACAGATACGGTTAAGGTGATGACTTAAAGCTGAAAATAAATTACTATACAATGATTAAACCAATTATTTGTGCATGTAAATAGGATCAAGCAAAAAATTTAGAATAAAAAGGAAGGAGGGCTACAGAAGAAATTTTCTCATTTCTCACAAAATTCTACCACAACAAGAAAATATCAAGTTAAATGTCTGCAACAACCAAGTCTTCCTTCCACGTTGAAGGCTATTTGTGTTGCTTTTGTTCCAGTATCTCATATATTCATAATTTTATCTTACTCCTTTCCTACTTTTTAAACAGAGGTCAGCTAAGTTGCCCTTGCAAATTAAAATGTATCACCCTAATCTCGGCCAGGGAGTAAAGTGCTTTTCAATGCTGTCATCCTGCTCAACCATAAATAAACAGTCTTATTAATTATTATCATCGATTGTTCTGTGGTCAGGAAAGAAAGATAAAGGTTTATACCAATGTGCCTATAATTGTATAGATCTTTCCATGAATTCCATAACATTTTCCTTTAATTTTTTAGTGGAGAACGATGCAACTTTTATTTTCCTTCGTTTTTCCTCCGATTGCGGTATAATTGTATAGATTTTGCCATGAATTCCATAACATTTTTCGTGGAAAATAACGCACCTTTTATTTTCCTTCATTTTGCCTCCGATTGCGGTAAAAAACACCCAATGACATTCATTAGAGAAAATTACAAATAACATCCTGTGTCAGCGTTTCGTAGGTTGGACCTCGGTTGCAAAAAAAATGAAATGAAACAACGGGGCGAGAGGGGAAGAATTTCTCAGTTTTTTTTTTTTATGTTTTAACCGATTTTTCCGTGATTCCGGAGGGTTTTTGTCGAGTTTTCTTACCGCACTGCTTGGTTTTAGTACATTAACTTATGGCCGAGATAGTCAAAGGCGGTAAGCCACAGTGGTCGGGAGATCTTTTGAATGGGATAGATCAAATATTTGTTTGGTTTCAAATTATCATCTTAATTGATTGTATTGCAGAAGGGTGAGTCTACCAATTGAAACATTGCTTTTCAAATTTTATCTGTTGACAATATTAGACCCTGCGTACGCCAGTGACCTATTCCTGTAATTAAACATAAGTTTTTCAAAAAATTATATTCTTTACCGGATGGCATTATGTCATTTCCTTGATTTCCTTTTCCTTCCAATGTTTGTATTGTAACGATGGTTAGCACAATAAAAACGTTTTATGTTTACAGATAAACATCCAGGCGCTGTATAAAGGTCAGTATGAATTGTGTCTGGTGCAAATTCGTTTATTCAGATTAGTCAACAATGTATTTTTGACGCTTTCTGATCTGCACAAATGATATAGCTAAGCATTCTTAAAATCAAGAGATGGGAAAAATATTTCAGATAACATTCTCACATCAACAGTCAGTCATTGGTATATCCGATAAGTGAGGAAAGCTCTAAATTGATATCTTTTTAAAAAGTTTCTCTCTTGTATCATTCTATTTTTCATTAAAATTTCACTCCTACTCATGGAGGGATCTGACTTATTTACCGATAAGAATTTTCCTATACTTCTATCTTAGATCCCGTCATAAATAATTGCGATAAAAAAAAGGAAAACAAATATTTGTTCTTGCTGTGTAAACGAACCCTATAATCACCCATGCAGACTCGCTTCAACAAATTCACTCCATGGTAGTCTAACGATTCAGCTGAGCTTATGCTGATACTTTGGCCGTTTTGCGGCTCTGGAATCATTTCAGAAGCTATAGACCTTGACTGATGTGACTTATACACCTAGTAGCCGTTTGATAATGACGACAAGACGATGGATATAGTCTGTTTGAGCTGCTGAGCAGTGGCAAATGCTCTTAAATAACCCTGGTAGGATTTCATGTAAATCTTAAACAAGATATTAGCAAATCTTAGAAAACTACCCTGATCAAAGCCGGGAAAGAGGTATTTTAGGGCAAATTACAGATAGAAAAACTACAATTACTTCGTTGATCAATCATTCAGATTAAGAGCTCCATGTAAGAGGTCTGGAAATCGAAAATCGTACGAATCTCAGAGAAGCGAAAATTAGAGGGGGTCAAGCGATTTGGCATCGTTGACGTCTTCGGAAAAGACAATTCATTGTAGCTCACTTAAACCACTTGGGCTGAGTTGATGTTCTAGGACACCAAAACACTTTTCTAGCTTTTGTTTTGTAGTAGAGATTGAGCCCAGTATGTTTTTTTTGAACTGCATTTGAGAAGAAAGCGATATTTTAAATTCTCAGCTTATCACAGAGATCGCGCCATGTTTGAAAATTTGGGCGAAGTTCACCCCTTTTAAAACGTGTATGCTACTTACTAACATAATCGACATAATTTTCTATTCATTTTTTTTTTCTATCGCAATAAAAAATTGCGTGGGAGAGTAACGACAACAGGCAAAAAGTAGCTTGATCGAGTGGTGTGTCGATTCTCTGTTTGATTCCTTCTTCTGCCCTTTTTATTGATTGATTGACTAGATGATTGATGAATGCTTTTAAGATTTTTTTCTAAATGATTGTTTTTCTCCATTAATTGCTTTGTTGATCGATGATGCTTTAAGCTAAATATGTAAACAAAATAATACATTTTTTTGTTGTTATAACCTTGGCGACGTACAGCTTATGATATTCCGATGGATTTATATGGCATGTTTTTAAAAGAGCACATCGAATCGATGAAGTTTTTAAAGAAAATTTACTAATGGCATTTATTTTATTTATTTCCCATGTAACGTGGATCCAGAGGTTTTCTCCACAAAATCATCGAACAAAAAAAGCTAAGTCATTTTTACTTTCTTTCTCTCTCAAAATCACAGACATCAATTCACAAAAGGACTCACAATGGACTTCAACCAATGGAATATTATTTGGAGTATCTGCTTTGGAGCAATTGCCTTCATGATAATTATTGGAAACTGTCTCTCCATCATAATCCTTCTCAAGCGCAGGCTTCGCAAACGTCCGCATTACTTGCTGATAAGTTTAGCCATTGCGGACCTGTTGGTTGGTGTTTTTGCAATGCCTATTTACATGATCATCGTGATGTCTGGAAACAAATTTGTTACAGTGCTTGTTTTTGATTGTGTGGACATGTTCACTGGATTTTCCTCGGTGTTTACCTTGGTTTTAATTTCTATGGAAAGACTGAGTGCAATCGCGCAACCTTTGCGCCATCGACTGCTTACCTCACGAAGTTACATCTTTGCGCTGATAATACCGTGGATCCTGGCAGTAGCAGTGACGTCTTCTCGCCTGCTGCTACAGTTAGCCATCATAACAAAACAGCAGTTCCTGTGCATTATTATCTTGAGTTTATCGACCCCACTGTTCCTGTTGTGTCTGGCTTATTGCATCATTATGCATAAGGAAGCCTTACGACCACAACTAGGTTTCAGAGCAAGGAGCGAAGCCAGGCTGTCTAAGACAGTGTGCCTAATAACCGGCATGTTTATATTAACGTGGATGCCATTCCAAGTATTGGTCATCGTTATTCATAAATGCACTGTATGTAGCAAAAGCGTACCTGTGTCAGTGGTATTCTTAATTAAGCTTCTGCAGTTCAGCAATTCGGTCGTTAATTTCTTCATATATTGTCTTCGAATGCCAGTGTATCGAAGGGCATTGTCTGCATTGTTTCGGAGCTGCAATTGCTTTGTCTCCCAAACTCAAGTGCACCCTTTCTTTCGGCATCAAAACACTAATGTCACAATAATTTCCCTCTCGAGTTCGGTGTCTGTAAACCGCTGCAGGCAAGGACAAAGTGAAAACTCAGAAAGTATAATGGATACGCAAATAAATCAGATATAAATCTGTCTCGTTCGCATTGAATCTTAAGCTTAAAGAGCAAATTCAAAGTGTACTCTCCCAAACGATTGACATTGCGTTTTTGAAAATTTGAAATAACTGCTTAATTTAATCGGATCTTAATTATCTGAAATTATTTGAAAAGCGGTATAGATGCTTTACAATGTAAAGTCAATCTGGTCATGGTTAGAATCTCAAGCTTCAGAAGTAATTAAGAGATAATGTTGACTTCCTCTTAATTTATTGAATTACACGTTATCGATCCAAAAAAAATGGCCTTTTTACAGCAGGAGAGGAACTTTCTAGCTCATGACGTGAGTCTAATCTGTTTATCAGGTGAGCGAGTCAAAATCTAATTACTGGCACCCCCCTTAGTAGCTGGCGAAAATATTGACTTAGCTGATCGCGAATATTGACTTAGCACTTTTCTACACAACTTCCAATACTTAAGTTCATTCCCGGCCTATTGCGTCAATCTTTTTAAAGTTGTTACAAGTCTGAACTGTCATGATAGCCTTCGTACAGCTGCCTTCAACCTTCAAAAATATTTATCTATTTGTATTTTTCTACTTCGAAGAGGACAATCTGTAATTACCTTACAAGATTTCGACGTATATTACTACTCAGCTAAGAATTCAATATACTGCGAAGAGGTGCATCTTTGATTTTTTTCTTTTTGGCTAAGTTTTAAAGAAAGATATGTACATAAAGTAGAATAACACATGAAAATAATTATATTGCATATGTGATCACTGAGGTATCATACGTAAACAACTGATCCGCCTTAAACTTAATCTCCATTTCAAAATAACTACTTTAGGTCTCCTCATGGGTCTATTGTTGTAAATAATTATCAAAATGAAAATAATATGGCGAATGAGAATGAAAGAAACAGATAAGAATAAAAGTTATTGAGAACATGTATGGAAGAATAGGGAACTTCGTGCCTGTGATCTTCAGCTCTTGTTTATCTTATAAGAATAAAATACTTAATTCGCGGATCATTTCACTGATTTGCCGGTTTTTTAAGTCGGTGATTCTCATTTGTGGTTGTAAAAATGAAAAATATGATGGAATGGGAACAAGAATGAGAAACACTAACGTATGCACCAACACACGAGAAACGCTAATGTATGCACCGACACCATGGCAAATGGAGACAATCTGTCGGTAAGTTCTGAGGATCATATGATATAAGTATATGGAAGAAAACAAAAGGGGCATAATTTGATAATCAAACCTTAGTCCTCAATTTTCACCTTCACATTCCTTGCCGTATTGACGTTTGTTCCAAAATATGGGATAGACATAAGAACTTTCAGCTTTACCGCAGTGGCCTCGCTTTATAATTACATGAGTGCGTGGAAATAAAAACATGCCACACCACTGTGGGCGGAAGGGATAAACATGTAGGCAGGGTTCAGTTATTAGAATGTTCTTAGCTCTGCCGAGGTTAGTGTCAAAACAAGGAAAGTTAGTAGAATTTAAAAAAAAAACACATACTTTCAGCATGCCCACAGCTGGGGGTTAACTACTTTAGTAAATGGAAACCAATAATAGCCCTCCATTGTAAGACTCTTAGAATGGTGGAGTAGCTTTTGCTGAGAATAGCATTGAAATAAGATGAGTTGATAGTGTAAAGCAAAAGCAAGCAATGTAATCATATTCACGAAACACGAACGAAACCAAAACAAGGGAAGTTGATTGATCCCATGAAACAAAGGCACGCAGCTGCAAAGCTTCGTAATGACTTAAGCAAATGGAATCTATAATAAACAATAGATAAAAATGAGGGAAATTCTTATCTGTGAGGAACTTCCCAAAATTATTAATTATGTGCTGTGTGATCCTTAGCTAGGCCGATGCATGAAATTTAATCGGTTTAAATTCACTGCAAATCTTGACAAGAATTGATGATTTGTGAATGTAAACGCCGCCATTTCATCGCGACTTATTTCCATTTTCAAGGAAGTTCCACTTGCTTGCATCACTTCACAGTTTAATTGAGGTGAAAAACAAGGCAAATGCTATTTCAAAACAAGATGATGGTTTCTATAGAATTTAGATAGTCTATAATACAGATGACGTAGTAGAGTGTTTCCTCAGTCTGCTATTTATATCATAGTGTAAAACGTGTAAACAAGGAACAAAGGGCTTACGCTTGAAACATTAGCTTTGGAAACTCTTTACGGTGGCCACTTTTCATACCTCCACCCACGCAGCAACAAAGCCTCTTGAGAACTTACCCCCTTTGTTTATCTTAGCCATATTATAATGATGGGCTAGTTTCTGAGACATTTTTCCGTTTCAGTGTTAGGCAGCACGTACGTTCACTATATTTAGCCCCCTCTGTAATAATATATTAAAAGATTATGCTTGCAACCCTGAATATTCTAATGGCAATAGTAAGTTTAGTCAACACTATGGGGATTTGTTTCAACGATGATAACAAGAAACCAATGCTTATAACGATTTCATATCCTTCAAAACATAAACCCGGCTTACTTGTAATTGTGAAGTTTTGCCTTCAATTGAAATCTGAATCAGAGATTAGGTACCATTTTACTTCTTGACTTGTCACGGCATGCTTTAAGGTTAAAAGTACTTTACTATTTTCCCCTGTGCTTTTCCAAAACATTGTTTGTCAGCAGGATATATCTCAACAAGCAAAGAACTATCGGTGATACAGGCCGAGCCATCGTGTTCCTTCCGGCGACGTCATTTGCCTTTTAAAATTTTTTTTCTAATAAAGGTTAACTTATCAATGCAGAAATGATTCTTTCCCTTTAACTTTGAGAATCGTCATATCAGATAAGCCATTAAAAATATTGGTATTGCTTTCAGTTTTGTGGAGTAAAGAAAACCTTCCTAACAGTAAAAAAATATATTGAAAAAATTGAGGGAAAACCATTTAAAAAAGAAAGGCAAACGAAAGATGACGTGAGCACGACTGCTAAGCCCTTCAAAACCTTTTATCCTTCCGTATTGGCTTCAGTATGTGGTTATCGCCCGCATCACGAAAAATTGCTTTTAGATTACCTTTATATTTCAGTTCCTCGTATCTGTGGATGCTTTATCAGTTTTCCTCCATCAGTAAAGATATCGTGCTTCAACTGACTCCCACGTTTAAGGTGAGAACTTTTACTCTATGATGGCAATTTTCTCCTTCTTGATTTAGATTGAGTTTGTGGTTTAGATTTTTATCTCGGCCATAACTATCCTTAAGCTCATTTCGGATTAGTGTCAGGTTTTCATCCGCTTTCAAACCCTTTAAATTTTGCCCCAAGGCAAAGGGTGAACCACTGCATTAAACTGAACATAAGCCTCAACACAAGACGAAGCTACTCAAGTTGAGGTTATCTAAGGTTAGGTGCGCTATGTCAATAATTATTAAGTTGAAATCGTAGGTTAGCTTAGAAGCAATTACACTAACCTCTCCCTATAGTTTGTTTCTTTTCCTGAAGCAACGGCAAATACAGAAATAACTTTGTAGAGAAGATTAAAAATCAATTTGTCAAAGGAACGATTTGTTCAAAAAGGAATTTTACACGCTGACGGTGAAAAATGAATGAAAATTGTACTTCTTAACTTCATATCGATAAACAATTTCCTACTAGCGATATGTTTCTTTCATATGTAACGAACCCCTGAAACAAACAGCCGTGCAGTCATTTGATTAAGCACGCATAAATCAAAAAATCTGTATCGCGTGGATCAGAGATGAAAAGAGGGAAGAAAAACCAACATTATCAAAAACAAACTTACGTATAATAATGATAGATGACAGTATTTGAGTGACTCTAGATTGAATAGGGCTTTTACCTATCTTACTTAACGTTGATTTTAATTCACTTGCCAACCTTCTCCATTTCCGGCAGACAACAAAATGGCAAATGGATTCTCTCCCAATTACCAAAATAACATATCTCTAATGGGCATCAAAACTTACAAACAACGGGTAGGTCTTCTCTCCTTACAAATTTTTGTTGTGTCATGATGAGTTAAAATAATTTTTCCTCCTTGTTTCAGGAATTGCTGCCCAACCCCGCGCTGAAGATGAACTTCAACAAATGGAATATATTCTGGAGTATATGTTTTGTATCCACAGCAGTCATAATAATCATTGGTAACTGTCTCTCCATTTCAGTTCTATTGAGACGAAGACTTCGTAAGCGACCTCATTATCTACTTGCAGAATTGGCCATTGCTGATTTGTTGGTTGGAATATTTGCAGTACCTATACTTATGATAACATCTGTCTCGAAGGAAAGAGTTTTGTCACGTTTCATCTCTGATTGCGTAGACATGTTCACAGGTTTTTGGTCAGTATTCACCTTGGCCGTAATCTCTGTTGAAAGGCTTTATGCTATAGCACGACCTCTCCACCATCGACAGCTCTCCTTTAAAAGCTACATCATCGCTATGGTAATGCCATGGGTCTTCTCTGTTATCGTGACATCAACGAGAGTGTTACTTTATTTTAGAATCATGACAAAACATCATTTTGTAGCTGTTATGATCATTAGCTTATCGACTCCGTTGTTGATGTCTTTTATCTCCTACGGCATCATCGGGAATTTGCAGGCTTCCAGACCACAAAGTGACCACAGAGCTAGAAGTAACACTAAGTTAGCTTATGTACTGCTTTTGATAACAGGGATGTTTGTTGTAACGTGGCTACCGTTCCAAATTTTGGTTATAGTGTTAAACGTCTGCATACCCTGTAGGCGTATCCCTTTTGCGGTTGTATACGTAATCAAGCTTCTCCAGTTTAGTAATTCTTTCATCAATTTTATCATCTATTGTTTAAGGATGCCAACTTATAGGAACATAGTTCATGAAACTATTTTGAGATTGAAATGTAGCCTTAGAAGGCAACGGCAACTTCACCCTACCACATTCAAGCAATCAAATATCTCACTTATTTCCTTCAACAGCACACTCACTTTACAAAACATAAAACGTTTATAATATGAAAACAGTCTAATAAGATTATATTGGAGGATGGTGAACTTACTTTAGCGGACTCAAAGAGATAAACTGGCAGACTGTTAATTACTTTAACTTTTTGTAACATGTAAAAGGAAGATGCAAAGAAAAGAGAAAAAAAATTGTTAACTGTTTTATTAAATGCACATTATAGAAATGACAGTGTAGCCCACAGATCGTCTCTCTGGTGACAGCTTCATATTTTTATCATGTATTTCTCACTGCATATAAAAACAAAAATGAAAATAAAGCTAGAGCTAGAAGTAGCATGAGGTTATCTAATATGTAGCGTTTCTAACTGGAACTTTTACAACATGACTGCTCTTCAAAATTTCATTTGTCCATTTAAGTAGGTGTATAACTCAAGAATCTCACATTTGCTGTGCTGTACTGGACCGATTTAGTCCATATTTCCTTTGCAAGCCGTATCAGTGATTGTGCACCAAGGTAACTGTACATAATCTGTTATTACACGGATCATTTTTTCGGCGCACGATCAGCAATAATCCCTTTTTCAGTGCCATGGCGACTTATACTTTTTGTTGAGCCAAGGATTAGCAAATGGATAGTACCTCAGTTTTAACACAGGTAAATGTATGACGTTAATATTTCTTCATGAGATGGTCATTTTAAAACGTAAGTACCGAGCAATGTTGAACCACGTCACTAATCCTACTGAAGAAAAACAACCCATCAAAATAAAAGAAGAACTTCCAAACTGAAATGTCATATAAGAGGGGAAAGGGTCCAGATAGAAATACAGACAACAGCAGAATACTTAATCTGAAGATCGCTTTCACATCCAGAACATTTACCCTCATTTTAAATTTATGCTGTAATGCTAAAAATAGAGAAAGACGTTTTTGGCCTTGTCACGAGCCAGTCTCCATGAGGAATCGAACCTCAGACCTTTGGATTCCGCGCTCCGATGCTCTACTACTAAGCCACAGACTCTACGGTGAGCGAGGTCTGACGGAGTTCATATGACAAGCGGGTTTACGTCAAATCGCCCGAAAGTCATCTCGCCCGAAACCAGAGTCATGTTGCCCGAAATTCATGTCGCCCAAAATCCTAAGTCGTGTCGCCCGAAATTTTATCGAGTGTTTAAACTTGAAGAAAAGTAACATCCTAAGTAAATCACAAGGAATAAACTCGTAAAATGTTGACTCGTGAAACTCAGGTTGTTCGTTTCGCTGTTGTTTGATATCACGGAGATAGTAATCTAAAATAGAACACGAAAAAAAAAAAAAATAGTAGTATCAGTTACAGTATAGTTCTAACTGTTGTTGTTTTATCTGTTGTTTTTATCCTACATACTGCTAAGACCAACAATGTCGATAGCGTCATGTTGACTGAACTTTGTAAATAGAATAAGAGAGATGGAAGTCTTGACCTCGGTAAAGAAATAGAGAAAGATGTCTTTTGTCTTGTCAAGAGCGTGGGACATAGAAAAATTTCTGAGTCCCCAGGCCATTCAGAATTTTTTTCTATTTCTATTTTATATATTTCGTTACCGAGTTCAAAACTTACGATCTCTTTTATTCTGTTTACAATGCTAAAAATGTTCCACACTTGACCTATGAGCTGCTACATAGAACAAATGAACATTAGAAACAATTTATCCAAGAAAATTCAACATAAAAAGCCAAATGAACAACAACAATAAGACATTAAAAAAATGCTTGAATATTTCCACATTTTCAGTTACTGATTTCCAATACCGGCCTTTGAAATCCTTTACTGAAAAAAAAACCTCTTTTTTATTCATCGTCCTCGCTCCACCAGCCTCACCTCATATCTCTTCATCGTCACTAAAACTATAGAATCCTACTGAAAAGGTATGTAACCCTTTGCCACACTCCTTTTTTTTTGTAAATCGGAAGCAAAATACCGAAAACACGTGCATGAAGCACGTAAAAACAGTTAAGATTTCATAAATCTTACCTCTTGACAGGCTTTACTAGTGATCCATTGCTATAATATCAAATTCCTATAGTTCAAGGGAGTGTTTCAGTATTCCATGATCTTGTTGAACGCCATCACTACAGTAACGAAAAACACTATGGGAAAGCGTCGCTTTATTATTATTTTTTTTTTGTTCTGCTTTGCTCCATTTTGGTTTGTTTTGTTTTGTTTTTTTTTTTTGGTTTGTTTTTTTTTTTTACTGTGAATATATCAAAATCATTTATGTGAACTGCAGATAAAGACGTGAATATGAAAGCGATCTTCGCAGTAATGAACACTACTTGAGTGATACGTTCAAAAGGATAACGCTCTCCAAGAGAGGATGAACTTACTAGATTGTCAAACACTTTCATACTGACAGACTTCATAAACAAAACACTGAAATAGTTAAACTAATGCGACAATTTTAAACTCTGGTTATTTCTTTATTCGTTTGCGCAGACGGATAATCTGTTCTATGCGCTACTCCATCTCATTTTGCAGCTCCAGCATTAAAGAAGGCAAAAAAGGCTAAGCAAAAATCGCTTAGATCTAAACATGTGTAAGTTCGTAGAAAATAAAGAATTTTCAATTTAATTCCGGAACCGTGTGGATTAAGACAGCATCAGTGATGATCACGAAATATGCGAAGACCCTAATCAATCATTTAACCCCACCTCTGCCTTAAATCCTTGCTCGATAGCGCTCTAGCAGCCCATTACTTCAGCAAACGAAACTTGATAAGAACTAGATATCAAGGTGTTGATGCTTAAGGCCAAGCAGTAGCTGCTTACAGCTGTCCTTTCTTAGCTGTGAGTTTCGTTCTTGCAAGCTGTTCAAGCCATTTTCCATGTGCTGATAGCTTGCTGATAGCTTTATTAAAAAATCCATTGCAGCCAAAAGGCTGGATTACGGACTGTATAAATGTTTACTTAATACTAAATACAAAAAGAATAAAAAACTAAATAAAAAAAGATTAAAAAATACTATATATGTACATTAAAATTCATGAACGGAAGAGCAAAAATACTATTGATATATATTATTGTATATATCATACGTAATGAAATTTAAGAAGTAGCCGCATCATACATGATAAAGCCATAACGAAATAGCCGCGTTGTACATGATAAAACTATTCTTCAGTTTATTTGTTCTGCAAAAAGGTACGTTAAAAGCGCGATTTCTCCTTAAGGCTACGGTACTAAGATTAGATGACGGTAAAAGGCCATGTAATTTGTGGCAGGTGTTGTCTTTGATCTCACTGAATAGGCGCTCCGTCATCAATTGGCGCCGTTGGTAGAGGGTGGCAATATTGCACTCTTTTAGAGCTTCTTGGTAGCCTAAAGCTGGGAAAATTATTCTAAGTGCACGGCACTGAATATTCTCTAGGTCTTCAGAGAGATACTTAGGTAGACCGTTGTGGCAAGCATATTCAGACACGGGCCGGATACACGTAGTATAGAAACAAACTAACTGCGCAGGATCTCCTTTTGCACGCTTAAGTTGACTTAACTGATAAAGCCTGGCGAATCCTTTTTTGATAACATTTTTGCAAGGACGGCAGGCTTGACGTAGCCTTCAACGACAAACTCTTCCCCAACTTTAGAAAGAATTGGGGTCAGAGAAATGGGCCTCAGGTGTTTGTTAGCATCACTAACAGGTGAGGTCTTCGGGAAGGGTGTAATGTCCGCTTCCTTCCCCGAAGTTGGAAGTCGACGCTCCAAAAAGGAAGAATTCAAGATGTCTGCCACTGGTGCAGCCAATAAGTCCGCGTTTTCTTTGAGTACCAAGAGGGGATTCCATCAGGTCCGGATGCTTTGTTCGTGTTAAGCGCCGATAATTCCTTGAAGACTGAGACTGACGGGGAGGTTCTTGTTGGTGTACGTACGCGTGCGCGTGTACATCCGGCATGGCTAGGGGGGGTGAATGCGCTTATTGGTGACAACAAGGCGTCATTGATAACATTGACCAAATGTTTAGGATCTTCCCCCTCGTCAGCCAGGTTTGGAGGTCTGCGATGGGGCTCGCGCGCTCGACTTTAGAAAAGCCACTTAGCTGTTTGATTTCCTTCCACCACTGGGCAGGCTTGCAAGCCTTGAGATCTTTGACTTTGGCATCGTAGTACTTTGCTCGACACGCTTTCCGATCTCTGTTCACTTTATTCCGGAGCTGATTGTACTCGGCCAAACTGTTGTTGGTCAGTGCTTTTTTCCGGCGGCGAATAAGGCGTTTACGAGGGTTATTCATCCACGGTGCCTCATTCGCTGATACCGACTTTTCTTTCAGGAGCATAATTCCGTCCATACCGGAAATAATAGCTTCTTCCATCATCTGCATTTTCTCGTCACATGTATCCTTGTTCTTTACAAAGTCGGTGATGTTAAATTTTTCTAAGTATGAGATCAAAGTGACCCTGTAACTTTCCCGCTAGTCTCTTGTAATGATGGATCGTTTTGAAGGTTGTGTTTTGTTTTGTTTTTTGTTTCATCAAATTCCGGCAAAATTTACTTGATAGCGACTATGAAATATACATGGTGCGCCTACTTGTCGCCACCGTTAACTGGCATAAATCACTACAATTTGCAAAAAAATCTAACATAACACTCTTACCTTGTTTATTTATGATTTTATTAGCTGTTTCGATGATCACGTTAATTACCACATTCTGGCCAGATATGAGTTCCAATTTATTTATCTTCTCTATCTTATTACATCAGTTGCGTGACAAGTGTGACACAGAAATTCAAAGATGAATCAACCTCCGAAATAACAAGAGATGGGGGTTTTTTTTTCCTCTTTATATGACATCTAGAAAAACCTTTCAGGAATTACTGCATTCAGAAAACTAAAATGTCCAGATCCATCGATGATTCCTTTTCCGGCTGAAGTCAAAGTATGGTTACAATAGTCAATTTGATTGACAAGTTACATATTGGTTTAGCTAACTGATCTGTTTTATAAGCGTCTCTCTTACATGCTAAAAGGGAGATTTGCTGTTTATTAAATCGTTTGCTTGTGGGTTTAGTTATCGAAAAGACCAAGTCGTCCCCTTGCGTGATTGTTAAAGAGACACTTGCGGAGTTGCAAGTTTTCAGATCCAGAAAATGAAGTTGATCTTGTTTTGTCGCGTGCCTGCATCTTCGAGACACCAAAAGATATCGATGATTTTACAAATTGCCCCACTCACAAATCAAATCTCGGTGTTGGGTGGAATCGTGGTTCCAATAGCAGATTTAGGGTACGAAAAGAAATGTCCGGCCATGGTAAAGGTAGGGTTAAGTGGATTCCAAAAGCTGATAGGGGAATTGGCAAGCGTGTATCACAGATATTACACAAGATGTCTGGAAAATTCGTACAATCTGGCTCCGGTAGGTAGGCTACTTACCACCGTGAGCAAAATTACGCGTGACGTCAGTAAACTTAAACTTAAGTTTCGATTGGGAATTGGTCAACAGGCTACCAAAAACCTGTTACGCTGGCTATCATGTGGCAACCGTTATGAACTCATTCTTGTACAAAACTCATTCGGATATCATGTAGAAGGCCCCTAAAAGTTCCTATTCCCAGAGCATCACGCTTTGCTCGCCTGTCTGAATACTAAAAATTTCAGTAGCGTTGAAGCAACAATCCGCTTTTAACTGCTACGCTGCCGCTGAAACAACGGTTAGTGAAAAAAGCACAGATTTTAATGTTTTCAATTCAACGTAAACAAAAATCTTTATACATGGTAAATATTCACTTGCGTCGGTATCAATTATTGCGTGACTAGCTTATGATATAAATGAGGGAGGGGAAAACACAACGCAAAACCTTGGCTCCTGTCAAAAAGTAATCCCCAGGCGTAATATGATAATCGAAACGACTAATAAAATCATAAATAAACAAGGTAAGAGTGTTATGTTAGACTTTTTTACAAACTGTAGTGATTTATGCCAGTTAACGGTGCATGGCCACAAGTAGGCGCACCATATATATTTCATAGTCGCTATCAAGTAAATTTTGCCGGACTTTGAGTTCGTCTCAAGATAGAACAACACAAATACACAATAAAATTTTTACAGCAACTTAATAACCATCCTTTGGTCCTTTAAAAGCTTGAAGCTCAGTAGATTTTGTCATATCGGTCATTGTTAAAACTGTCTTTGTTTTGATGCTACTTTTCGACATAGGAAAAGTATGTCAGACAAAAATATTTATTTCAAAATTTGTTAACAGAAAGAATCTTACAAGTTGTGTGACCTCGTGTAACCTCATGTAACGAATGTACTAGACCTACGGTATTTCTGTGAACATAATCCTTTGTTTCATCAAAGTCCGGCAAAATTTATTTGATAGCGACTATGAAATAATACAAAAAATGAAGAAACGCCGCGGCCCAGCGCTAAAATTTTGACATACAAAAACTCAGTCGAAAAACCAATTAAAATTGTTTGTACGATAGAGTTAAAGCTCCATTAACAAGTAGTGTTTACCATTACAACCACCTCCCACCCCTCCCTGCGTAGTAACAGTCCGTCTCACACCCCTCCCTGAGTAATAACACTCTGCCTCCCACCCCTCCCTCAGTACTGATAGACTTCATCCCACCCCTCCCTCAGTAATAATGGGGTGCTCACCCCCTATAAAATGGTCCAAAAAAAAAATAGTCTAAAAAATGGTCCAGTCCATATTTTACCCTACGCCCAGCTTAACCTGAGAAAAGCAATTACCACAACAACAATAACATCAAGAGCAGGAAACAACATCAACCCCATATATAACAACAACAGCAACAACAGAAAGGCAAACAAAAATGGATTGAACAAAGATGTCCAGCATTTTGTGATAAGTAACATTCTGTGGTTGTTAAGGACACTGGCCAGAGGGTTCATTTGTATGAAATTGATAATTGATTATTTTAATAATTTCAGAATGATCCTAGATACGAACATAGCGACAATGTTTATCCATTTGTTTATGTTTCTATTGGTTTTGTAATCGGACCTTTCAGCGTCACCACGCGCATTAATTTAGAAGCGAGTTTAGCGTCATTTTAATCAGTTCTTCGTAAGTTTTTGAGTAGTCTTGGTGAACTTTCGTCATTTCGTTTCTTAAACCTTTGGCACAAGCGTGACCAATATGTAAGTACCTTTGTAACTTTATTTTCCTAAGTTAAGTTTTCCAGCATTAGACGAAAGTCTACAAACATATATTTTGTTCTATTGCCGTATTTCCAATTGATACGAGGTTTAAAGGCCAAAATTGTATCTGATGCAAGTGAACGCCCACCAATTATATAAGAACGATGGGCTGCTAACCAGCCACCAAAATTCCTGCAATTTTGTACCGAAACTTTTGTGCTTTAACGTAATTTGTCTTGGTTTATTTGCATTGTTCATTGTCATTACACACGATTTTTGATTATGTATTTCGCAACATTTCACCAGATTGATTGAACTTCGTCGTCCTATTGTTTCAGTTTACGATTGATTGATTGTGAGATCGATTGTGATTTTGATCGTTGATTGTGGTTTGTGGTCGATTGCTTGCAAGATTAAAGATTCGCTATTCTTCAATCTCGATCTGTAAAATAGCCCCCAAACACCTCGTTAACCGCGTCTTGGAGCGACACCCCTTGGTATCTTATGGATTAGATTCTTTTGATCGCCATAGGCGCTACAGTGGTGTTGACCGATATTTTTGTTTTGATTTGAACTAGACGTTAACCAAGTTACTTCGAGATATATTTATCTAGGATCAGCAGCGAACACTGCTGAGAAACTTATGCAAGAGAATATGAATACCTTACAATCAACCTTTTGTCCTCTTTGCTTTCACTTTATTATTAAGATTATCATCCTCATTTTTGTCAATAATACCATGATTATTTTTTCAGTATTTATTTGAAGCTAATCCATTTCTTTTTCAAAAGGTCCTTAACAATAAATATACGAATAAGAAGAATTTACCTCAATTTTTCTGGTACAATCCATAACCATATGCCCATAGTCTCTGGGTCCAGCTCATATCCGAGGGGGGAAACTTCGCCTTGATCAAAAACTTTACTCAAGATTGTCCTTTTCTACATGGACCGACAATAGATACAACACATACCGGACCTACAAAAAAAACCCAGATCACACATTAATAAAGCATGTTGTATCCAGCTAAAATGCTACATGCATAGGCACGAATCACTCGCCCTACGATAGTCCATTTGGCTCCGTAAAATCACTTTCAGGGTAATGACTATTCTATGATCATTCTCAAGCAATACAAAACTTACCTTTAACGCTCCTCAATCGTTCCAGGGCAGCATTCACAACATAGAGGCTGGTTCTTTCTTCTTCTTCGTCAGTGCTGTATTCCCTCGTCTGCTCATCCCATTTGCAGTTGTTTGGGAGGCAAATGGGAACGGCGCAGTTTTCCGATATTTGCAAGTTTATTAAAAAGACATCAACTGCAAAGATTGTTTGTTTCTATTCCCCTTACACGATTTTGTCACCCAAAGCGGTATTTGTTTTTCCTTTAAATTGAAATTAAAGAAAGCGTTATATTGGATGATTAATGAAACAGAAACATAGGAATATGACATTTATCAGTTCTATAAAGTGTCTGCGAGTAATTCTAAAATTTTCACATTTTTAACGCGAATCCGAGAACTTCATCTTCTTGATTCCTTGTAAATCAAAGGGAAATTCTTGGCATCTAGTGTTGTCGAGAGCTCTAAATTTCAAAGCTACCGTAGTTCTTAAATGATGTATTTGGGTTGAGAGAAAAATCACTTTGCTCCTGGATTGTTTGACAATTGCATCCATCCTTCGAGTCATTCTATTCACTTATCATGTTTCCTCGTTGGGAGAGAGAGGAAAGGTAGTCTTTGGCAGACTCAACTATCGTAATCTGCATTTCAAAACTAACTCTAAGAGAGGTCTTCTTGATTAGTGAACACGTGAGCTGTCTGTGCGATGCAAGTCACATTTGCAAACCTCAGTAATTGCTAAAATGGTTAACTAATGACTTTCGTCGAAAAATATTAAAAGGATTCCAAGAAAGTTCTGAGGATTTGAATTAATTTGTTCCCAAATTAAAAACGAAAGCAACCTCTCGTGATTGTTTCACCTTTACTTCCGCTTTATGCGAAACTTCGAAGTTCATTTCAGTTGAAAACGAAATGTTTATGAAACAAATTGATTCCTCCTAACCAGAAAACGTTTAAGTAATGAAATTTCTCCCTGAGTTCGGGGTAAATTGAAGCAGAAAGTCTGGTCCATGCGAAATGAACGAATTCTCAGTAATGTTTACGCAAAACGGAATAGTGTGATATATCTACAACCACGATGCGAAAGAAATCAAGATTATTTCATTCAACGGTAATATTTATCTTCCTTTAAAACCCTAACCATGAGTTTCTCAGAACTTACTGTTACTAACATTATTGCACGTCTAACAGACATAAACTATATTCAAAGTCACGATCGAAGAGCTCTGACTTGAAATATTTGATGCATATTTTTAAAACAAATTCATCGCAATCGCACAGAAAAATCCTCCAATGAAACAGCTCACCTGTTACTTGACTTAAACTTGCTTACATCGAAATATTTTATTCGGAAACGAAAGTTTTCCGTTTAAGCCTTTGGATCTCCAAAGAAAAGTGATCACGCCACCAGTGCATGATAGACGCATTAACATTTGCTATTTTTAGCTATTATCATGTGTCCTCATGTATTTCGGGGAACTAAGTACCTTTCGGCGAATTACTCTTTCATAAAGCAATACTATACATGCATGGTCTTGGAGAGTGAAAGTTTTCCTGTTGACGTAGCTGCTACCTCGTCATTATTTCAAAGGGCAACGTTTCTTGATTCATTTTATAGCAAGAAACTCCCGAAGCGTGCCGTTTGATTCGCTGCTGTATCGGCGAGTAAACTGAGGTAAGTTGAGGCTCACCAATGTGGCCTCCTTCTTAAACCTTAATGCTCCCGAAAAGTGCGTTGGAGTAAAAAGTAATACAAAAAAAATTTGTTCAAGGTTTAATAAGGTCAAAATTGTTTTAAAATCTGATTCGAGTCGTGAAGAATACCTTTTTCTAACTGTGACAAGCCAGAAATGAATGGCGAAGTGAAAATCAATTTGAGGTACATAAACACTATAACGGCCGTTTGCAAGAAAACCTCTCTTGCAATCATCAAGATTTATTTTGTTTTCCTTCGTTAGTAAATTACAGATGTAAAATGCCAGCACAGACCCCTTTAGGAGGATATAAATCTCATAAAAAGCATCAAAGATGATAGGAAGAAACTGAAACTATTTACTTCTCTTCTGTCCGTGAATTCGTAGCAAGTACTGTTCTCAAGATAGATGTGAGTCTTAGATATACCTTAAAAAGAACGCTTTAAATGGATCGATCGCCAACGAAAATTTCAAAATCTGGTACAACAAAAGTTGTGTTCAGTTACCTCTTATCCCCTCGAGAAATCCAGTCGATTTAAAATTCCCAAAACCCGAAAACCTTCCGAGGAGCCAAACCATAAGAGATGTTTAAACATTAATCGCCGAAAAGATCTGTTACGCAAAACTTAGAATAGATATTCATTGATGTCCTTGTCACGGCTTTCGGCTTGATCCCACGTAACTCTTGCAAACAACAAAATAGATTAGATTTAGGACAAATGAATCCTATCTTTGCATCATTGATTCGAGTCAATTTGACAATTTTCGGTCATTGTTTATTGCAGCAATGGAAAAATAAATACACAGTTTCCGTTTGACGCAGAAGTCGCAAAGAAAGCAAATACTTTTACGTATTTTGGCTGTTTTTAATTGCTTCAATTATGCTCAGAAACAGTTTTTCGATGGTTAAGTGCCGCTCTCGCTAAGAGCAGTCCCCTCGACTTCCCGTCGAAAAAGGTTTCCTTTTATTTTTTGTCCATGAAAAGGGGTTAGGACACGTGTTTCAAAAATAGTTTAGTTGTTCTCTAGATCTCTTCCTTATCGCGTCGTCACTCTCGTGACACCCCTGTCCACCCGTGTGGAGTTTCACAGATTTTCACAGATTTCACAGATTTTGTCGAGGGCACAGCGACTGCAATAATATTGACTCCACTATCTTGCTTAAAGTTACAAGATGTATTTAGTTAGGGTCGGGACGCACTGTACTGACAAACTATGTTTGGCCCTACCAAAAATCTGGACAAAATTTGTCTCTGCCAAATTTTCAATTTGTTAAGCGTGGGCACACTAAGACACAGCAAAATATCTGTTAACCACATGTGTCAATCACGTGAGACAAGAGCCTCTATCGCAAACATAGCATGCACCATCGATGAGACACTTATAAAAATAAAGCCTCCAAAAGAAAGCGCTGTCGAATACTTAAGCCGATAAAAATCTAACAGTATTTCGCCCTGGAGATGGAGCTGGAACGTAAACTTGGGAACCGTAATAGTTTTATTCTGAGTAAGAATCGTTATGCAGCATACCGAGGTATGAATCTTCCACCTTCACAGTTTGATTGCCGCGCAATTAAGAAATAATTGTGGCGGGCTTTAGATTGAAATACTCCGACTAAAAATAGAGATTAAATTTTCTTGATTGACATTTTCCTTCAAATCATGGCCTGTAAATTGACATATCTGTCAGATTTCACGCCTGAAAAAAAGAGGTGTCCTGCTTCGAGGCAGGACGACGGCGTCTCTGAAGTTTGGTAAGCCTTGACATAATTTGATCAATCTAAAAATCACCAGGCGCACTTGTCTCAGGGAACTGGTGACAGATTTTTTCGCAAAGTAAACGAAAATTTGCCCAGTGCGTTTGGGCCCTTGGTTCACAGACTTCGACCTTAATTTGCATATCAAAAAATCACCAATTTGCACGAAAGAATTCTCAAAATGCAGGCGTTTATCGGGCTAAAAAAGTATATCAGTGCATAGTTTATAAACTAAATAGGTCATCGAAACTCGCGGGTATATCTCTAACTATCATCCACCAACATCTTAAAAACAATACAAATCCATTTGTTTATTCTATTGCGCTCCTGTCAAAGATTATTTGCGTAATCAGAAAATTGACCAAGATTTTCCTTTGACCGTTCAAACTTCGTTTGTTTATCTTCTACGTTGAGGATTTTAAGTTTATGGAAAATAGATGCCAAGTCGGCCGTAACGCTCGCGTGCTTCTGTGACTTACAAAGTAAACAAAGATGATCGGAAGGCGCCTTGTCAATAATTTTCGTTGAAATATCAGGTCATGAACTGCGCACTGTGCGGAAAAGATCAGAATTATTAAATAAAATATGCACTCTGGTCATTACGGACCTATCGCGTAGCTTTTAAGCCTTTAAGCGACGCGATACGAAAAAACTTATTGAATACATCTTCTAACTTGAAGCAAGATAGAATTCCGTGAGCTATATTATTTCTGTCGCTGTGCGCTCGACAAAATCTGTGAAATTTACGCACGGGTGGTCTAGTCGAAAAATCACTTTTGGCTTGTGGCGACGCAATAAAAGAGAACTGGAGAACAACAAAACTATTTTGAAATATGTGTCCAAACCCCTTTCCATTGGTAAAAAGTTAAAGAAAACATTTTTTCGACGGGAGGTCGAGAGGACCGCTCTTAGCGAGAGCGGCACTTAATTAGCTTTGCATCCAAAGTAGATTTTGATCATGTGAATGTTCTATAAAATTTCCTTAAACACAGTTCGCTTCGTTTTCAGAGTTTCTGGTTTGAAAACACGAAGGTACATTGTGTAATAGATCTTTCCTGAAAGTCATCAAGCCTTATCATTTTAACATTAGAGAAAAGAAACACTTATTGTCTAAGTATATTTATTCACTTATTTTAACGTCAAAAGTTGGAAGCTGAAAGCCAACTTCTACTCATTTCATTAATTTCAGTCTCATTTGATGCAAAATATTATTAACTTCAGGCCAGTAACGGTATAAACACACCTGATATGCCATGTTGACTCACCGATTGAAAACACTTATAGTTATCACTAACAAATCACTATGTAAGCCTGGCATACTATTAAACATGATGTCATGAAATATCTGTAAGCAGTTACTTTCGCAGCATAGAGTTACGTAAGCCATCGCTCAGAATCCAAAATGAGATTTCTGTTGTATATAACCGTCAATCAAAGCGAAAGTTTTGAGGTTGTCTCCTCCGTGTAAAGCAAAAAGGAATAAAATAAGGTAGAAGTGGTTTAACTGACTATAAACCAAGTAGGTTAAATCAATATCGACACCAACTTTGATATAACTTATGGTTGTCTCTTGAATGACTCAGCCCAAATTTTCCTTTATTTAACCCTCATGAATGAAAATTTACTTAAGGGTAGAAAAGTGTAATGCAACAATAGGTGTTAAAAGGTAGTTTTAGCTTGTTACATTTTAGCAAAGGTAATACCATGATTTCGAGTGGAATTTGGTGCTAATAAGATCAAGTAAATTTTTCAAAGACAACAAAATTGAAATTGCATGATCCTGTAGGGCAAGTGCAATTTTTAGTCTTTGAAATATTTACAAGTGCTTGTGACATCAAATTGCAAGAGAAATAATGTTATTACTTGCTACTAATGAACGTGAAAAAACATTACAAAGTCAAGAGAGAAGAAATCTTAAAAGTGTGCGCTCTATTGGCTATTTGAACTGGTGTTACAACTTTGCACTCCTCGTGTTACAACTTTGCACTTGTGTTACATGAGGATGCACTCATTTTTAGCCAATCAGAAGCGCATGTTTTTTTCATTTGCATTATAGTCAGAAATTTTCCACTCGTTCAGTATTTTCACACCAAACTTGACATAAAAACCTTGGTGTTATTTTGCAGACAAGATTAAAGCTTGCCTTCTTTTAAAACCACAATGTCTGAACAATGTGCAGTTCCCCTTTGTCTCCCGAACAACTGTAAATGGGACAAGCAGACAGGGGAGTACAGCAAGAGCGCTGGCCCCAGAGAAAGCCTTTGTGTTGTTGACGTAGCCATAGAGAGGCTCAAGAGCATCAAAGGTAGAGTTATCATTGCCTAGAATACAGCAAGAATTTATTACTGAATGTTTCAGTGTATTTTGATAAGATGATTTACATATCGAAGATGACAACTTAATAACAAAAGAAAAAGAAAGAAAAGAAAAGAAGAAAATGAAACGAACCAGACCAAAAATAAAAGAGAAATACAAACTGCTTCAGCTATTTCCGATTTAAATTAGTCTCAGTATTCTCCATACTGTTCCTAAGACATTTCCTAAGGTGCTGACAAGGAGAATTTGTTTAACAATCAAGAGCTTCTTTAGTTGGTGATCATTTCCTTTATTCTCCTGACCTTGATGTGTGATTCAGGGGTGATAATGAGAGGAGAAATTAGATGAAGGTCCCTGTATTCTCTCATCGTTGTCTCTCGTTATTAAACTACGGCCAGGGTCAACAATACCTGCTCTTTTTTTTTTTTCAGGGCCAGTATGCGTGGTTTCAATCGCTGGTCCTTATCGCAAAGGAAAATCGTACATCCTGAGTAAAGCATTCGATCAGGGAGGAGTGTTTCCTCTTGGAGTTTCTCTAGATCCGGAAACCATGGGAATTTGGATGTGGATTGTTCCAGATAAGTTAAAGGTATTTAAGAGTAACATCTTCGGCGACGAAAAATACCCAAACTCTTTAACTACCGATTCAATCGGAAAAATAGATAAGAAGAGCAAAGAAGGATATGCAGGAAATTCTTAGCTTAAAAGTGGAGAAAGTCAGGACACAAACCTACACCGCCGGCGAGAGCGGATCGTACAGAAACATAACTCAACATCTGTTCCTGGGCTTTAGATATGCACTACTACCTGCAAAACTTATGATGGTTTTTCTTTACAGTCTTTTGAAATTTGGCTGTTTGAATAAATAGCATTCGTTTGCTGAGGTGAATTTAGTTAGACAGTCCGTTCTTTCGTCACTATTTTGTTTGATCTACCATAATATTTTTCCCAACTATTTTTATCTTAAAATTAACAATTTAGTTCAATTCTTTCTGATGTAATATTGAAGGTAACAATCTAAAGGAAAAAAATTAAGGTAAACGTTAATTCCGTTTCCAATATCGCACTATTTTTTATTTTCTTTGCCTTTTCTGAAAAGGACTCCAATGGACAGGAGTTCACAGTGGTTTTGCTTGACTCTGAAGGCATAGACGCCGTGTCAAGTGGTGAATCGAACGATCACTGTATTTTTACACTGACCATCCTTCTGGCTTCGGTACTGATTTACAACTCTGCTGATGTACCGACTAGAACTGATCTTCACGGACTAGAGTATCCTTAATCAAAGGTTTTGCTTTGTGAACCTTTCAATTGATGTTTAGCAGCTTCAGTATTGCCAATTATTAGATGGAGTCATATTGATTGAGTTTCTATGGAGAATAAAATACCAACTACATCAGTAGGTCAAAGAAGTGTAATACTTAAGTTTGTTATTTAAAAGACGAAAGATTTTAAGCTCAGTCGTCGAATAAGGAGCTTTGGAAAAAGATATCAGATGTCTCAAGATAGACAAATATTTTTTCTTTCGCCACGTTGGTGCTAACACGGATAACTTCTAAATTTTTAAGGCCCACTTTTCATATCGTGTTCGCCATGAAAAGTTTTTTCTTTGCATAATTTAAATGACAATTCTAAGTCTCTGTTTGAATGTCCTGCGAATTAAATTGGTTTAGAAAAGATCTTTGACCTCCTGCAACAATGTCTCGGAAGACAGAAATCGAGTGAAGTGTGTGAATTACCAAAATGTAAAGTAGAAAAAAAAAAACAGAGAAATTACTGTTACTCAAGATCAATTAGACACTGAAATCCATACATCGTCTAAGTAAAGATTATAGATATCTAACAGATCTGGATTTCAATATGGGAAACGTAGCTTTGTATTAACTACTTGTTTAAAATTTAGGTTGGATGATTGATCTACCACTTTTTTCCTTGAATCCTTAACATTTATCACAGCTTTATCGTGAAACTCTCTCAGCGAATTCAGTTTCGTTCGTCAGCACAAACGAGTGATTCAGTTAGTGGAGAAAGTGTGCAAGCTGATACAAATCAATTTCGTAAAACATTTCCCTTCTTCATTTGGCTGCTGAGGGATGTTTTTCTGTGTATTCCAGGGGACTGTAACAGTATCAAGGATTTCTTCCTGTCAAGGGTGGGTTTATAAAGTTTGTTTTCAAGGATAACTTTATGCCAATTTGTTCGAAGGTAACTGATTAATAAGTGTTTTGTCATTGAGGCATAAATTCAACTTTTACTGCATAATACTTGTACTGGATAATGCCCTGAAGGAAAACTCAGGATCGTTTGCATAAGTTTCATTGTTTTAACAGATTGAACAGTGGAGAGAGGAAGGAAAAGTACGCGATTTCGAGCTACAGTGCTCATTGCGAAGAATTGCTCGTTAATTTTGAAGTAAAGCTGTCATCTTTCAATACCGCAGAAATACAACTGTCGGTAGTTTTGTTGCATCTAGGTTTTCAAATTCGACCATGCTTCAAAAGGCGACCAATCACATCAAGTGGCAGAGAGTATCTTGAATTTCTTCCCTGGGTTTGACGTTTTCAAGCTTCCTCAGCCTTCATCAGACCCGGAAGTGTTATTGAACCTTAACAGAGACGAGGTGCAGCAAGATGTGAAAAAGTCATTTTTCCAAGGAGTTCAGGAGTTCAAAGCACTGCTTAGGTCTAAGCTATCACCTAAGCGCAGTTTTAACGATGGAGAATACGTAACTGGTGAAGGTAGGTGGATTCCTCAGCCCTCTTCCCCTTATCCACCCTCCCTCTCCCCCCCCCCCCCTCCTACGTCATGAATTTACTAAATCCATGCAAAATAAATTGAAACTTTCTAATGAGCTTTGGGCATCAAGGGAATGGACGTAGTGCACTGAAATGACCTTTCACGGCCCAGTTAAAAATCCAGAGCAAATGCATAATCAGATCCTTACTTGATAACTTATTTTCAACGAAAAGGCCTTGGGAATTGAATTGAGATCATTTCGTTCAGGGTCATTCATGTCAAGTAAGAACACCTTTCTCCCGTTTATTTTGTGACTTTACCTTATATTGAAAATAGTCATCAGTAAAATTGATCATAGATGCAGATTTCTTTTTTAGCGCCTGATGTCCAGAATTTCTGATTATCAAAAATAGCTTTGAGTTTGAATCTTTAGAGTACCGCTCAGAAATTCGCATTTTTCATAAATCCCAAAAAATCTAAGATTCTATCATGTAACTTTTTAGAATTTGTGCAAGAGACGAAACTTGACATGGAAAACCCGCCTTTGTGAGACCCGTCAAAGATATTTAGTAACCGTAAATTATTTTTCCGTTTGATGTTAAATACGCAAGAAATTGAATATAAATTTTTAATAAAATTAATTATTTTTCTCTCTTTAAAATCATAGCTCTTGCAGCTCTCGTTAATATTTACGTTTCTGCCTTGAACACTCCTGGTACAGTACCCAATGTGCAGAGTGCGTGGGAGAGCTTTGTGCACACTAAGTGCACTGAGACGAAACTTGCCGCCTTGCAGGTGTATGAAAAGATAATGACATCAGAGCTAGATGGTTCACTGCCTTGTGGCAGCGATAACATTCGTCAGGTTCAGGAAAGAGCTATTGAAGAAAGCATGAGGATTTTTCAGGAAGAAACTGTCGGAGTTTCCGCCTCGAGTAGCGTGAAGTATTTGGATGAGCTCATGGTAAGACTTCAACATTACAGTGTTATTATGAAGGTGCTGATTAAAAAAATTTCTAAGAGAATGATCGAAAAAGCTTTTGATGGTTAAGGGATATTCATCCTCGGGTAGTTTATTAATTCGATGGCGTTTTTAGTACACGCGTAGCAAATCTAGTTGAGATATATAAGGGTTTTCCAAGCACTTTTCAGTATTTAGTATTGCCTCAAAGGTTCATTAGCGCGGCTCCTGTCAGGAACACTCAGTATTTTAGTTTCCTGAGGACGCCTACGTTTCAGACTAAAAGTACGACCTTATTATGAAATAAGCATCGTTATTTTTTTAGGAGAGTATGAACGAAGGGTTGAAACGATGGCAAGATGAGAACAAACGATTAACGAAAGAACAATGCCATAAACTGCTGAGGGCCTTAAAAAAAAAACACTTGGACCCCATTCTGAGGGAGCTAAGCGGCAAGGATGGAGCAGCAGTCAGCTTTGCTCAGATCATTGGTGGCTACTCAGCAATTGAACAGGGATTTAATCGTGACGCAAAGGGAGCCAAAGACGTTTGCGCTCAAGTGTTTTACGAGTTTCATCCGGTAGGCCAAGCTGAGCCAACCAGTTAGAGCTGTCCATCAATCTGAAACCTTTTTGTTTCTCTTTATAAGGGATTTAAGATTTGCTTATTTGTCAATTTTTTCTCTCTATCAGTATTGAGGATGATCACTCTCTTCTTTGCTTTGTTACCAAAATTGTGTTTTCATTAACGAGAAAAACAGAATGATGGAAACTTAAGTGAAGGTTTCTCCGTGAAGCCATATCAGTCATCTAAACCATTATTTGGACATTGTAGGAAATGCAGGCAGAGATGGAGAAACACATGGCATACTTGCAAAAGCTGAAAGACTTCGACGTGTCTTTGGCTTTCGAAAAACAAGAAAAGGCTCGTTTGGAGCAGGAGAGACGACGAATAGAGGTGACACATTGAATAACTAGCGAAAGAGATACTATTGCCCCCGCACATACCTACAGGTTATATGATTATATCTTCATTTCAATCAGTCTCCCTAAATTTGTTTTCTTACGTTTGAATCAAAATAATTTGAGGGTAAATATTTGTCGAGCGTGGAGTTACAGTCAAGCAGCTCAATGATAACTGTTCAAACTAGCCTCAAGCGCTGGCGCTAGCACCTATCTCTTTCTTGCAGTATGAAAATAACTCAGTTTTGGTTGCTCAATGCGTTCACACCCAACGAACAGTAAATTTTGTAAAGCTTTAAAGATTATGTGTATTATTTAAAAATTTGTAATTATAGTAATGACGACTTAAACATATTATGTAATAATAATGATAATAGTAATAACAATAAAGTGAATAGTAATGGTAAAAATAGGGTTCATGCAATATGCAACAAATTCCACTGCGTTTGGAGCAATAGTTGGTTCTCGCAATTGACCTATTACAACCTATATCAACAATGCATAACGATCTATGATTGAATTCTAGGAAGAGAATGCTCGGTTGGAAAAGGTGCGGCGTGCGATAAACAAAGAGGTGGGTTTCCTCGTATCTGTTTTTTTTTTTTGTTTGCTTATTGATTTATTGGGTAGTTTTGTTTGTTGCCATTGTTGCCTTTGTTTTGTTTCTTTCATTGTTTTTTATTCCTTGGGTGTTTCTATGAGGTAATAAAGTGTTAGCACATCACCCATGATCACTTTTTCGCGGTTTGCTTCCATATTTGTTCAATACTAACACCATTCTATCAATGTCCCTATTCCAGCGCCCACCTAAGTCTGATTAATTGCCATTCATTACTATGCTCCAGTTCAATTGAAAAAGTGAGTAGAAATAAGCTTAAAATGTTTCAGATATCAATTTGTGAATTTCGTGTTTTGTTGTAGATGGAAATTCTGAAAGCTAAGCAAGAGGAAGACAGAAAACGCTTGGAACAGCAGATTAGAGCGGACACGGAAGCCTTTGGGGAGCAAATAACGAACATAATTAAAGCAAACATGGAAGAGCTGCGAAAGGATCGAGAGGCAATGGTCCAGCAGAATCAAACCGTTAAGGAGGCAATGGAGCAGATGCAGCAGTTAATGGAAAAAAAGAATGACCAATTTGTCGAGCTACAGAAGCAAATTGTTGCTTCCGCAAGCAGGCCACCTCCTCCCCCACCGAAGAAAAGATTTTGTGTTATTTCGTAAAAACACGGTCAGTTTACCTTTCACATAACACCTGACTCCGAAGATTTAACTTTTCTTTTTGTTCAAAGGGGCTGCTGATGGTGAAATAAGCGACTATAACCAAGTAGCGGGCTATAGAAAGCCTGTAAGTATCAGTAGACTGCCATCAGGTTATTTCTATTTAAGTTACTTGCCGTTATTTCAGAAGTTTATTCACTTCTAGAGATCTGTGAATTATATCTATGTTATAACTGACTTGACTACAATAAACTGGTGTTAAACCAAAAAAGTCTGCATGGTTTTATAATGAAAATCTTAAATCTTATGGTATCATTACTTTGGAGGTATTTGTGCGATCAAAAGGGGAAATGAGTTGGCTTGTGTGGCGGACGTTATAGAAGACAGCTGAAATTCTTCAGAAGTCCAGCACTGGTCACCGATCAAATTTGAAACTTCTTTCACTTGATTGAGGCTAGGAGATAACTGCATCATGCTATTAGAAGGCTTATCGCTAACTAAGGACACAATAAGGAGTCGCATCGAGATGACTTTTTAGGCAAGTTATGGCTAACAGATATGAAATGTCTATACCAGTTCTTCGGCATACCTCAATATTGTATCCGAGAATATTGCTTGAAAATGAAAGGCTTTAGGGCATTATGTATGTATATAATAATGATTATTATTGGACTGAGATGACTTCAACGCGTGGGAAGATCTACAAACTCTTGTACAACTGCAGGAAAACACCCTAAAGAAGATAAAAAGTTAATGTATTTGTATTAATCAAAAGGCTAAAAACCATCCTAACAATAGAGTTGTAGCTTAACTTAATGAAGGCAATGATCCTCTCTTAGAGAAGGTAATTGTATTCTCCTCTCTTTCTCACGGTCTGTTAGGCATCACTGAAGAACTCCATTATCTCATTGATGCTTCAGTAAGAAGTCGCTCCAAAGCTCTAACTACAGGCTCCAATGTTTTATCAATGTAGTGCATGGAATCACGGGTGCCTTCAGGCCAAGCCGTGTTCATCGGGTAAATATCAAGAACAGGAATTCCTGCCTGACACATAGCATCTGTAGCATAAGCATGGAACAGCTGATTCTTCTAAATCGTAGACAAAGTAGGCAAGCAAGGAAGAGATGAGACAAATTAAGCAAAATGTTATAGACAAATTTGAAACATTCATAGTTTATACACGTAATACTCATCATCGCATTCCTCAAACCTATGATTTTTCAGTTGTTATGGCAAAGTTTTTGATGACAAGTGTCAGTTAGCATTCTATCACAAAGTCCTCTGGAAGACGAAATTGAAACAAATGGAAAAAAATTGGGATACTAACCATCCATCGTTTTACATGCCAAACATTTACTGACGCAATCGTCTTGAATGTGTATCCCTAGTTTAAGGACTGATCATTGTCTACCACCTAGGGTGAGGTGGGGGAAGGAGTTCGGAGGATTTTTGGTCACGGTGTCACGGTAAAATTTACCCGATACCCCCTTAAGGTTTTGTAAAATTCTTAGGATTCCCCCTCTCACTTGCACTTAATTGGAAATCACTTTTCTGGGTCCCCAGCCCCCCCCCCCCTTTTATGCTATGTTAGCGACGACTGATCCCCCTTGCGCTCCCCCTGAAAACCATATGACCCTCCCCCCCACCTACGACAAATGAAGACTGGTCCCTTTGGTGACAAAGTTTTCTGATGAGGGTTGCTCAGTACATTTGCTTGACCCGTGCGCTTACAAATACGTCCTTTCGCTAGTCAGCAAAAGAGACTTGATTATGTTTGTGATGAAGGAGTATACTATTCCAACCTGTGTTATTATTATAGAATCTCCTTTCGGTGTAGTTCACTTGCGGGAAAAAGTCTTCAAAACGCTCCACCTCTATAGAGGTGTTACTTCGCCAGATGGAAAGTGTCCGGCTACTCAACATGCCTTTATTCTCAGTACCAGTGTCCCTCCTTAGAAACCCGATAATGCCATCAATCAGCATTTGGTAAGCTGTAAAGTCCAGCGATAGTGAGTAATGTATACCGAAGTTAAAAAAAAAAAAAAAAAAGCTTTGATGCCCTCTCATGTAGGGGTTGTCCAAGACTCTTTAAATCTCCTTGTGAGCAATAGCCTGGTTGAAATCTTTATCATTGTTCCCTTTCCAGGAGACCTGCAAAGATACACAATGAGTGCTCGCGTCTTCCTTTCAATTTTACATAAAACCAAGGAATAAAACTTCAAAAGAATACGAGGACAAAAATCTTTGATGGAAACGTTAAAAAAATCTTACCAACAGAGAGACGAGCTAACAAAAATGCCGAGAAAAATTTAATCGTTTGTTTCTAATTTAAATCTACTTTGGCAAATCAAAACCATCACAAAATTCTCGAACATGATTGGTTATCATCAGCCCGATTTGAGCGCTAGTAGGAAAGTATAGGCGTCAAGCTTACAGTCTACGTATCATGCATGTGTTATTGGACAGTACACGTCGTGTGCGTGCGCTGTTGTCAAGAATATCGCCGAAGTAATTGTTGTTTTTTTATGAAAAGTAAAACCGATGGCTAATTCGTGTCTCAAGTTTTGTCATAGTTTGATAAATTGGTCACAAAATTTCTTGTCGTCCAGCTCTGCCCGTAATTATACTCGTAATAAACAAGTCGACTCACGCTTTGCAGTCGTCAGATTTCGTGAATCATTCATAAGATCTCAACCAAGTTGGATCCCACTCAATCTATTACCATCGCTAATTTCAAATTTGAAAAACTTATGTTCCCACGGTACAAACTGTTTCATTAACAAAACAAACAAACAAAGGTAAACAAACAACTAGAGAGCAGAAAATAAAACCTGGTTTAAGTGTATTATCAACATAAGGTGGTAATTATACGATTGATGCACATAAGATACGTTTCCTACGCTTCTTGGGGTTGTCCTAAGCATATTTTACAAAATAATTTTGAGGGGCTTTCTGAGTGAAAAAAGAAATACTTGGTTATAAGGATCATGAATGTTTTCCCACCAGTCTTACACTTTGCTTATGATCCTATTTTCCAAAAGAAAAAAAAAACATGAATCTGAATGAAGCAGCTGAATGAATGAAGCAGCTGCGAATGCAAATAAGCGGAATTGGGTTCAGGAAATGGAAAGCGCCTCGTCATTGGGAAAAACAAAACTAGCAAACTACACCAGCAGTTCTTTCACCTTAAGATGAAAAAGCATATCTCATCAAGTACAACTGTTTAAAATTAATTAAAACTTGACACCTAAAACTAGAACGAGGAGCAGCAGCAACGCAAGTCCAATTTACACTTTGCTAAATGATGGATCAGACACACACTCTTTTAAAGAATACATTACAACTATGTTTTTAATTCTGCTTTATATCCTTTCCTTCTGACTCATTAGATTAAAAAATGGTAAAGGTACTGTCTGACACAGCGGTTTTTTAAGTGCACGAGGCATTCGTACACATTTGTTTTTTTGCTTGTGCGTTTGTTTATTTGTTTGCCTATTTCCTCTTTCTATATTCGTATAGCTCGGTTTTCCTATTATGAGAGTTCAATTTTTTTTAAACAAGAGAATGAGTGAAGACAAAATAACTAGAAAAAGCACCTGCTTGTATCACGGAATCCTCAAGGGATAAACATTGACGAATGATTTACCAAACTGAGACAACTTCATGACATTAGAAGCTAACGAAAGCCACCTCCAAGAAGACATGCAAAATACAAATATAATGTTCTTCATCTGGTGCGAACACCAAATGAACTAAGTGATATAAAGTAGTCCTCATTAATTTTAATGATTTTTTTTTGCCAATTTTTTTTGGTTTGATCCTCTGCCTGCACTTAGTTCCTTCCCTTTCAGAAGCGCATGTTCCTGTTTGATCGCAAAACATTACCGTTTAACTTTTGAGCAAGTGAGTTAAACAGGATTCTATCACTTTTATCATTTTTGAAATGTATACTACAATTTGAGAAAATGCATGTTTTGCTTCGCGAAACAAACAAATCTATGCCACTTTAATGCAGAGGAGGTTTAACTGAGGTTTTGTTTTAAATATTATTTTACCGTTAACTTAAGTAAGTATCAGTGACATATTGAGTAACTAACATAAACTACAAAGTGAGGGCAAAAGATGATTTGATAAAATTCCATCCACTCTTGAACTACACCGAAGAATAAAAAACATAGTTAACACCGCGAATTAAATATTGTGGCTCTAGGAAACAGTGCGAGATGAGGCAAAAAGGTACCGAAAATTCGAAACTTCATTTTTAATTTACCTGATTTATAAAGAGCCACTTCAGTCTTAATTGAGAATCTCCAAAACATGCAGTGACGAATTCATCATTAATGATTATGAAGAACAACCTGTTACCTTAACTGAGAGTACAATTTTCAATTAGATTAATGACATTTAGATGTATTTTTTATTTTATTAATACCCACTCTTGGCCTCAAACAAGCTCTCTCTCTGGAGACCGGCTTATAAGAATTAAGAAAAAAAAGTGCCTCTCTGTATTCCGGAATCCGTAAGGAATAGACAACGACGTCGACATTCATTAAAGAGTTAATGAACTGCATTATCTTCATGATATAAAATACTAGGTAGGGCCAAGATCAAGTCCCGCAGAATGAAATTATAATGTTTATAGCCTGATGAGGACCCCAAGTTGGAAGGAACGTTCCCGTTATTATAAACAGTGACTTTACTAATATCTTGTTCGGATCGTCTTCCTGTTCTTCGATCGGAAGTCTGTCATGTTGTTTTCTCCACATGAGGACATAAGTGATGATTGTTATTAGAAGGGAGATGAGGACAATGTGTTTATCATCATTAAGAAGACCAACGGGGAAATAAAGCGGAAGTGAAAGAGCAGTTTTTTTGATAGTAATAAGAGCAAAAGAAAACTTTCGTTTAAGAAAGATTAAAGAAAAAACATTGTGCAAACCTAATATTGCGTTATTTTGACTACCATAAAATACTTCGCCGATCAAATATTTTAAATTTGCGAGGTCCAATTATCGGCAAATATGCGGAGTTCCATACATTGACAATAAAGTTGTTCTCGTAGCGGGTATCCTTCAATTAAAAAAGAAACTGATCGAGCGCTATTTGTTAACGCAATATATAATTATCACAGTTTCAATTCGAGTAAAGGATGGTGACATTCAAAGCGTTTTGTTTCCCCATACAGTTCTTTATACTATTGTTAACTTTAAGCGAAGCAAACTACTGGTAAAGAATAGGAGGAGAAAACACAAAAAGAATGAACTAAAATGCCGAAAGTTGAGAAGTAGCAAAGACAACGACAATTCGATGGCTTTGAATTGAAAGAATTATCAAAATGCAGGCGTTAATCGGGCTAAAAAAGCATATCAGTGCATAGTTTAACCACCAATGAGGTCACCGATTGTCTCAAACCCGCAGGTATATATCTAACTTTCATCCACCAACATCCTAATTACAGGGCCCCCTGGCCAAATCGTAGACAAAGAATTAACGAGATACATACCCGTAAAATTTTTTGACAGTAAAATAAGGTGTTACGAAAGAAAGTAGAACCATTGCAAGTAAATTAAAGAAATTATAGTACTTGAGTATGTGATGGAAACCCCCCAGGTGGAGTATATGGGTCATTTTTTGCTGGGTATGTACAGCCGGCTCCTCAGAACCTCTGCCGTATTTTGGCCTATGTTGTGTTAGCCGTACTTTTGAATTTCCCTTTTGTTTTTTAATACACTGATATGCTTGTATTTTTTTACACGGATGCGATAGAAACTAATTGGAAAAGCATTCCTTGAAATAGGAAGTCGTCGTGTGTTTTAAGCGAAAAAGATCGTCAAGTGATCAAAACAACACCAGCCAGATTATGGTCACGTGCGCGGAAACGACCTGTAGAAACCGATCATATTTCATTCTTACCATCAAAACAGTCACGTTTGCATAGCAAAGTAACAAGATGAAATGACCATAACGAGAAGACCGAAATTGGCGTAGCTGCCGAAACGTCGGGGAAAAAACTCTGAAACGAAAGAAATAATGCTGTGAATTCACATTTCTTCAATGTTATGGGTACATGTTTCCGTGGAAATTTCCATGTCGACAGCTTGCTCTGTTACTCACAAACTCTTCTTGATTCTCGTTGCTCCTCGTTATGTTCAGCGCATGGACGATTAAAAGACCCTTCAAATTTGGCCTTTAAGTTGATCATAACACTAATATGCAACATTCGAAGTCCATTTAAATTTAGGAAATGTCGAAACAACCGTGGAAAGACAATAAACATCCCAACGATCGATGCAATCACAATAGCGCCAGGGCTTAGGACTTCTTCGGAAGGATAGATCTCGAGTTTGGAGCCGACTAATTAAGACCAATTATGAAGAGTTCACGCTAATTTGCATATCCAAAAGTGCCCACAACAACTCGTTTCAACGCTATCGCGTATCCACGAGTTAAAAACAACGCAATCCAAGTGTTTGCTAAATTACGCTGTGTCAAGGATCATTTGCATAACTCTGAAAATTGGAGATCTCCTTTTGACCGTTCAAACTTCGTTTGTTTATCTTCTACGTTGTGGATTTTAGGTTTTTATAACAACTGAATGGAGAATAGATGCCGAGTTTCGAGCCTCAAATGATCGGAACGAAACAAAATAAACTTGAACTTCAGGATTTCGCTGGATAGATGGTAGTACTTCAAATGACTCGATACGTCGTCCTGGCATTCTACGACAGAAATCAGGGCTGAAATACTCGCAGCCACTACAATCTTTGCTTTTCGCAAATCATGTAAACATTTCAAAAGATAAAATTCTCAGTAAAATGCAAAATTCTTCAGTTCATTTTTACTTTCGATTATAATTCGTTACATTGACCAATTTTGGTGTATAACATGGGAAAAATAGCATAAATACGTTACGCAATACATCTAGCTGGGTTTGTCCGGTTGAGTTTGATGATCGCAGGGAAATGTTGAGTTTGTCGCCATAACAGCGTAAAATCATTAATGATGAAAACAAATTCGTAGAAAGGAGGGCTAATTCACTGCGTTCCGTGTGCTAATCTTGGGAGAAACTGCAAGAATTCTTTCAGAGTTTACGCGTGTTGTTTTGTGAATAAAACGGTAACGTATATTTTAACTTGTTTATGTGGCCTTTTAAGCAACGCGATGTGTCTGTAGTGACCCGAGTACCAAATTTTACTCTTTAATTTTGGTCTTCTTCACACTGTGTGTATTTCATGACCTGATATTTCAACGAAAATTATCGATCACCTTTGTTTACTTTGTAAGCACGCAAGCGCGCAAGCGTTACGACCGATCACTTTTACACAACGTTTTAGTGCAACTCGGCATCTATTCTCCATCCACTTGTTATGAAAACCTGTGGAAAAAAATGTAAAGTTTACACTTTCGATCGCTGTCCACACGGGCGGTCTAGCCGAAAATGATTTTTGGCTTGTACATGTGGAGACGCAAAAAAAACAGAGAATCAGAGAACAACTAAACTATTTTTGAAACATGTGTCCTAACCCCTTTTCGTGGGCAAAAATGAAAAACTATTTTTATGACAGAAGTCTAGAAGACCGCTCTTAGCGAGAGCGGCTCTTAGTAATGCGAAACATGACCAAAACAATTCTTTGTTTATAGAAATATTAACATCTGTTGTCTACAAAATGTTTTCGGAAAACCCTTTTATAGGTCCCCTTCAATGTTTGTAGTTCACCATCATTATTCTTCCTTCAAATACATATTCTCTTCTGAAATTTAAGCTGAAACAATCAACCGAGTCTTAATTCTTACACCACAACTTTTTCAAGCGTAACAAATGTACTATTCTTTCAATTTAGTATTCTTTAGACGCTCATCGACCATCCTCGCTCGTTATCTCCTGTCTGAGATCACTCGCTGCTTTATTCACGAATAAGGCATCGATTTCCTCGGCTTAGAGGGTGCAAGGAAGAACTACCTGTCTATATTCTGAAATCCTCAAGGAGTAGATGATAACATTTGTAAATGAGTTAATAAACTGTAATATCTTAACGATATGAATCACTTTGTAGGGCCAAGATCTGCAAGACTTGCAAAATGCCGATACAATGATCAAGACTTGGTGTGGACTCCAGGTTATGAGGGAAGCTGCTGTTAAAATGAACAATGTTTTCGCCAATTTCTTGTCATGATTGTCGGCCTGGTATTCGTTCTGAGGTCGATTAGGCAGTTTTCTCCATAATAAAACGTAAGCGGTGGTTGTTATGAAAAGGGGAGTCAGGAGAAATGTGTTCGTCAGAATTAGAAATTCCGAGGAGGATATAACCCGGAAGTGATAGAGAAGTCGAGATGAAACTCCTATCAAACCAAATACCCATGGTATTCCAACAACGCAAATATAGAAACGTGATGTCAACAAACAGTGGCGAAAGGGCCATAACACGGCGTGGAGTCTTTCTACTGAAATGCTAGCAAGGGTGAAAATAGACACCATTCCTGTAAACATATCTACGCATTGAAACAGGAGTACCAGCAATTCCTCTTGTGGATGGATACCAACAGCAATGTACAGAGGAGCGGATACCGCTCCCACGCATGTGTCCGCGATGGCTAGGCTTAATAAAAGGTAACGAGCGCGGTTTAGAAGTTTCCGTCTTAGGAATACTGAAATGGTTAAGAGGTTACCCGCGGTTACTACTGTAGCGATCAATGTAAATGTAACAGTCCAGAAAATGTTCCAATCAGAGGAGAAATCCATCAAGCAGGCTCATAGATCTTTGCATGTGAACACAAATATAAATTTTTGCATGGAACTTAAGCTGATGCTCCCTTGTAAGTCCGTCAGATAGACAACATACACGTGTTCAGCACATAAATACCCAATTCCTTCTTCACCTAGTATGACATCTCGGCAGTTGCGCACGTTCAAACCTGAGCTTGAAAGCGTGAAAGCGTGAAAGCTTTTAGGACCAAATCGTTATTCAAAGCCTTCAAATAAGAAAACCAGCTTTCTATTCATGGTAATAATTATGGATGAGCTCATCCACGCGGGTGTGGAAACACTATATAAAAAAAGTGGTGGACAATTTGCCATCTGCTTTAAAGATCCCGAGGGCCAACTGAAACGTTAAAAAATGTTTTTGATTAAATATAGAAATAGAAAAGTGTTTTGGCTCTATATTTTGTTTATACCAAATTATTTAAATTAGGATTATCTCATTGGATCCGCATGATCCAAATCCATAATACTTGAAATTTTTTTAAGTGTTATTTCAGACTTCGTTTTAATTAACTCGAGAAAAATAAATTTCTATGACATCAGGGGAAAAATATGACTCGATTACTTCCTCACAAAGAAGGTGTTCAATTTTGACAATGTCACAAACTTCGAAGACTGAGAAAACTAAGCAATACAGTGCATAATGGCGACAAGTGTATCCCCGTTTATTAATTCAACAAGGTCCTGATCTCCTTGTAACCTTTACACACAAAGTTCGGTCGGGAAAGGAGTCAAATACAATGGAGTGAAAGAAGAAAGTTGCCAATTTATGTGTATTTATTTGTTATGTCCGGTTCGATCGTTTTTCGTGTTTTGTTTTGTTTTGTTTTGTTTTGTCTTTTTTCAATTTACAAACATCTGCCCTCTTATGCTCAGACGACTCAGTGTTAGAGATGATTGAGGCAGTGAAACCTGCCATACCATCAAGTTTATTGATGGACTAGAAAAGAGAACGACATCATCTGTATTTGTCCATGTCGCCATTACAAGTTGAAGGGTATCTAACACACTAATTAAATGTCTCGAAAAGACTACAAAGGCGATGTTCGTTACATCGAGTCAGTGGACACCAAGTGATAAAGAAGGCGCTAGTGAGTCCTATGTAATTCCTAAGGAGCTACTATGGTGTGAATCTCTGTGTACGCACGTGAATACATGATATCAAAATGCAGTTTTAATTCAGCTGAAGCACTTTCAAAATCAATTCGAAAAAAGAAAGTACTATAAAAATGTTTTCTTAATAACCCGCACCCCCTAAAGAGAGTATCGTTGTGAGCGCTATAAGAATAAACTGAATAAATCGCAAGGAAAGTTTCAAAAAGCGTACATTGTATGATGAAAAAAAAAATTTTCAAGGTGACGATCTCTTTTGTTCTTTTATGCCATCACAAAGGTTGCAAAGTACAATGATCGTCCGAGGGATTCAAAGTCTTGTAGCTCTCCATTAACTATACCAATTTTTACTTCACGCATGCAATGCATTAAAATCCTCGTTTTACAAGTCTGGCAAAAACATTAATCGGAATTAGCATATCTAATTTTAAAAGGGAAGACGTTTCATCACTGCACAGATATTGTGTCCTGACCGAGATAAATTTTGGTTTTAAGACAACATCAGCCATTATTATTAATGGACAAATGTTGCATCAACAAAGGCAACAATATGGAAATTCTCCCCGAATAATCTTATTGAACAGAATTTCCGATAAAAATACATTTATTGCATCGCAAATGAATCAAGGATTTATGTACACCTCTAAAATACAGAGGTTTTGTTTAAACTTTATTTAATACTCTTCGCACAAGAAATATTTGCATTTCTCGGTCTTTGGCTTTAAGAAGCCCAACCCGGATATAAGCTGGAGGTAAAAAAGAAGTCGATACGAAACTCCCAGCATACCAAATACCCACGGGATTCCAATCACGCAAGTGTAGAAACGTAGCGTCGTGTTCGATGGCGGAGAGACCATAAAATGACATACATTCTCTCGAGTATGATGCTGGCAAGAGTAACTATAGACACAAAACCGGTAAAAACGTCTACGCATTGAAATACGAGTAGCAGCAAAGCTTCCTGTGGATGGATACTAAACTGATTAAGTTCCCAAAAATGTGCCCACAATGGCCAGGCTTTAAATCAAGAAACGAACACGCTTCAGAAGTTTCTTTTTACGAATATTACAATGGTAGCGCTATTGCTAACAGTTATCACTATCGCTATTACGCTATACGTTACGGTCCAGAAAACGTCCCAGTGAGTGGAGAAATCCATGAAGCAGGCTCTCTGATCCTGAAATATGAAAACAATACTCGTACCAAATTTGACCGTCACAGAACTTGAAGCAAAAACATTTTTGAAACAAAAAGTGCTTGGTAAGTCTTAAATAGCAAGTTTCCGCATGTTCAGTTGGCATGAATAACCATTTTGGCATCGGTGCACGTAGGAATAACTTTCGCTAAAGGAAAGCGCTTGAACACAAAGTCATCGTACATGGCCCTAAATATAACCAAGAAATTTTTATACAAAGGTACATAAAATGATATAAGATTAGCCCATCAGCACGGCTGCTGAAAAACTAATCTACACAAAGTGAAAAATTTGACGTTTACCTCGCCAAAGTTTGAATGTGCAACAGTTGTGATAGTAAAAAGGAACAAAAAAAACTTTTAGCTTGAGATAGCTTTGAGAAAAAATGGAGCGAGACTTGTAATCTACTGCGTTTTTTTCTTCCAAAAAAAGAAGTTCACAAATAAAGTATTTCAATTTGACTAGGTCTTATCACAATTTAAAGAAAAAATGTTGAATTCCACATACTGATGATGACTTTTTCCTCACGGATGAAAAATAAATGTCTTCTTACAAGGCGAGCGCTTTTTCTTCGCGGCTATATTTCGACATCCTTATTTCCATAAAAAACGAACTGCTTTTGAAAAAGAAAGTGTTTGATTTAATGATAATGTTCTTCATATGGATTATACTCAACGGTGTTAAAAGTTGACATGATGGTAGTGTTAGATCTTTGTGCTTGGAGTAAAATGATCCCTAGTTCTCATTAAAAATACAGTTTGGAATTCAGTTCTGAAGCGCACTCCATATAAAGTATACCTTTTCATCAGTGTTATTAATACTTTAAAACGTGAACGTACTTAAATTAAGAATTTACTTGGCTAGCGTTCGTAATATATTCATCGTGGTGTATCCACGAGTTCAGCATAGTGTCACTTTTATGAGTGGTGGCTGATAAGTCGCTTTAGCAAGCCTCCACATGTTTAGCGCAATAAAACATTAATTTTGCAAGGGATGGCGTTGGACGACCTACTTATCTGCAAGAAATATAAGTAGAGGTTCAGTTTTAATTTGGCTGAGCCCATCAGTTATGATCAGCAGGCTCGGACACACTACATTTAGCGAACACTTTTCAATCTGCTAAGTCAGACTGAATCCCTTGGACGATCATTGTACTTTGCAAACTTTGTGATAACATAAAAGAACAAAAGAGATCGTCAGCTTGAAAACTTTTTTTTTTCATCATACAATGTACGCTCTTTTTTTTTCTTTTTTTTTTTCAATAATCCTTCTTTCTTATCTCTTTACTTATCTGCTTTTTTCCCCACCTCAGCGTTGTTTACAATAGCATTATATATACACCTGTATTATATTCTCTACGAATCCGTATAATTTAAAATTAACAATATTTGTAAAGGTAATAATGAGAATTTTCTTTTCTCCTATTTCGTTTGCGTGTCTGTTCTGTCGCACTTTGTAACAATCGTCGCACTTTTTAAGATAACTGTTGCATCTTGTAGTACTTGTGCACTTTGTAATAACGCCTGTCGCACTTTGCAATAAAAAAGCTACAATTCGCTTGCTTCACGCCTCAAGTTTTTACCTTTTAAGTTCCATCAGTGCTGTTCACTACTTTATAATTTACAACATGATTTAAAAAAGCTAATGGAAAAAAATCAATTTTTCGAACCGAAATGTACCAGACCATTTTCAGGCAGCCTCAAAGAGTTATGTCTTTAGCCATATACTTCGCGCTTTCTGACGTCACATCCTAACACCAGACTTGATTGATTGTACCACTTAATATTTGCATGAACAATAAGATCTTTTTAGTTTTGCTTTCCCTCTCTTTGGGATCTAAATTGGATCACAGGCTAGAGGCACAGGAAAGCAGTGTCTGTCTGTATTCCTGAAACCTCAAGGAGTAGACAATGACATTGACAAAAGAGTTACTGAACTGAAATATCTTCATGATGTGAACCACTAAATGGGCATACGGCGACCGTCTGCAGGATATGCAAAATGAAAATATCAGGTTTATAATCTGATGTGGAAACCAGGTTAAGAGGAACGTTGCCGTTATAACAATCAATGTTTTAGCCAGTTTGTTGTTTTGACTGTCTGCCTGAATTTGGTTCTGAGGTCCATGAGGTTTTTTTCTCCATATCAAAATGTAAGAGGTGGTTATTTACAATAGAGGTGTCAAGAGAAATGTGTTTGACGTAACTGAAAGCATCAGCGGGGATATAACCTTCAAGTGATGGAGCAGTCGAGATGAAACTCCCAGCAAGCCAAATAACCACGGCAATCCAATAGCACACGGGTAGAAACATGACTTAAGCGCACGATGGCGGAAGGGCCATACGATGGCGTGCATTCTTTCCAATGAAATGCTAGCAAGGGTAAAAATGGACACCATTCCTGTAAAAACATCTACGCATCGAAATACGAGTACCAACAAGTTGTCTTGAGGACGGATACCAACAGCAATGTACAAAGGAACTGATAAGGTTCCCACAAATGTGTCCGCCATGGCCAGGCTTAACAAAAGGAAACGGGTGCGCTCCAGAAATTTCTGTTTTATAAATATTACGATGGTAACGAGATTACCTGCAGTTATCACCGTCGCCATCAAGGTAAATGTCACTGACCAAAAAACGTTCCAAGTGGAGAAATCCATGAAGTAGGGTTAGAATGATTCCGATATGCAACAATGAATAAAAAGGAACACGGAACTGAAAGTTCTGTTCCTTTGTCCTTTTTCCTTTGTCAACACACACACGCCTGGTTCATACACAAACAATTCCTTATTCAAATTAAAGATTCAGACGTTGTGGCAGCAATATATGTTGAACCCTAACACTTTGCCATCTGCTTCTTGAAACTTGAAACATCCCGACGGATGAAAAAGTTAACGTTGGCCAGCCTTTGAGACTTGATGTAAGAATAGAAAAGTGTTTTGGCTTCAGATAACCTTTGTTTTTTTCGAAAACGGCACAAAATTTTTACTGAAAAACCTTTTTCACTCATTTATTTTTTAATATTTTTCTTCTTTTTAAACACCTTTATTTTAATTAGGATTATGTCGTCGAATCTTTATGGTCCAAAATCATAATGTAATTTTACTATCAAAGACCGCACCATAGTTAACTCGAGCAAATTAAATATCCATGACTTCAGGGGAAAAAATATGACATTGTTAATTCCACAAACAGGAAGGTATTCAATTCTGAAAATAATTTTTAAAGACTAAGAATAACAGTGCATGATGGTAACAACCCGCTTGTTTATTCAACTAGATTCCAATCTCTTCTAACTTTTACTAAGATAGGTTGATCTTCAAAGAAGTTGAATACTATGGAGCAAAAAGGTTTTAAACTTATGTATATTAATATTCTGTGTTTGGTTTTTTTCTTCGCAAATGTTCAAACACCTGGCTTTTTAATTCGTAAAAATAGTGTTAATGACTACCAACTTCCCGACAGCTCAGTTTTGGAGATCGTTGAAAGAATGAAACTTGCTTGAGCATTAAATTTATCGAAGAACAAGGGAACGATGTCTGGTTCTCAAATTTTTTCGTTGTCATCTCGAGTTATATAGAGTAATTTTGATAAGTATTAATTTTAAAACGTCACGAAAACATGGCGTGTTCATAAAATGGAATGGACACCAGGTGATAAGGAAGGCTCCCGTTACAAGAAACACTCAATCAAAAATATTTTCCTACTCATTTTTTCGATTTATTACGAGAGATAAATATGGGATCGGTTTTTGTGCTTCAACCAAATTTCTTTAAAACCATTAGCGATGGAGGAAATACGACGTAAATTGACGACAAAGCACGATGAAATCGAGTAGACCTGTATTATGAGATGTAATTTGTGTAAATTAGAATCGACATAAATTATTACTTTGCCGGCACGGAGCGATGAACTGGGTTTTAGCGTAGCGCGCTTGGGACCACGGTTAGGGGGTTTAAAATAGTGACTAGTTAGTTATGCGTGTCATTCTACGGTCGGCCTCGCCGCGTCATCTTGCTTTGTTTAGTTTTCTCTGGTTTTTTCTTCGCCGTGGCCATGGATGAAGCTAACGTTTTCTAGCATGATTTCGAACAGCAACAAAGAACTCTTATATCAATGTAAGGCCCTTATTTCAGATTCTATTTCAGATCTTAAGCGTGCCAACGAAGCTACGGCTTCGAAGCAGATGCAGGTAATCAAAAGGATAAAGCGTGACCCTGTTCCGCAGTGTAACAAGAGGAGCAACGAAGATCAGTTTAAAGCCCGTAATGCTGTAACTGAAGCCGTGGAAGACGCTAAGGCAGCTTTGGGGACGAAGCTAGGCGAAAAATTAGCGGAACTGGCGCAAGATAGTGCGCTCAATTCAATACGCAGGGCAACTGAAACAAACGATAGAGGCTTGTAACCAAAAATAGAGTTTTTAGCTTTGCATGCAATAAATAAATTAGGGAAATTGGGTAGAATAACCCAGTCATGAATAAAGTTACTCCAGTGAACTCCATCAGAGCAAAGCACTGGCCAAAAGTGGGCCGACTTCCAGATTGGAACAACGAGAGCTCCCTTAGCGCTGAAAAGCTTCATGTGCCTGACAACTTTGCACCTCAAATAAACCGGGGGACAAAGCCAGTTAATGGTGAGACCAATCTTGGGAGAAAGTATTCACGCCACTCGAGCCGGGTTGATAAAATCTGGCATTGAAACACTGAACTTTCGCGTTATACGGGCAAACAAACCTATCACTATCACATGTATGAGGACCCCACAAGTTGTCCAGGTCGGTGATCAATGAACTTGCTAATATCATCTGCTGCGCTGTTTAGATCTCGTGGAATCCACTGCATATAAATGCTTACACCGTTAAGGAGGCAGGTTTGGAAAATGCCCATAGCTAGATTCTGTAATGCAGGAACTCTGGAACCGGAGTTGACGATACGGACAACATTCTGATTATCGGTGAACCAAGTAACCGACTAAGCCTGTAAAACTCAGTGAAAGCTTTCATGGATAAAGAAACAGCAATTGGCTCCCTGAAAGAGTAGCTTTAAGATTTCTCGAAATCAGACCAATTCTGATAAAAAATTTTGCCTTTGAACTCGATGAAACTACCACTGGCTGAAGCGGATGCATCCGAATAGACGATCTTTGGAAGGCTTAGTCCTATCAAGCCATGCAAATAGGAATACCGTTGAGGCTTGCCACGTTAGTTCTCCAGAAAATCAACTCAGTCAAACTCTTATATGAAAGGTGAACGTGAGAATTCCAAGACGACGCACAGTTGATCACAGTAAAAAGATTTCTGGTCATAAGGCGAGAGACATTGCCCACACAGTTGGTAAGTGAAATTATTTTCCCGCAAACGCTAGCAAGCTCGCGCAGAGATATGAACAGAAGAATCAGACAGTATTAAATTTAAGAGATCCTGCAAACTTGTAATCCGTTCGTTAGTGGCGCCAATACGAAAAGTAGCCGTATTGATAACGGACCCGAGCCACGAATTAACCTGGGTCGGTTCCCAAATGCATTTGGATTTGTTCGCAAGAAAACCTAAACGGAATAAATCGGCGTGAACTTGTAAACTAGCAATCTTAGTATTGTTGTAGCCGGCAGGACCCGACGCCGTCGTCTAGGAAATAACAATCCGCTTGGCTTCTGATCTCCTTTTCTTAACCAGAGGCTTGAGCAATTTCGTAAAAAGATAATGCGCTGAGCTGAGGCCAAAAACAAGAACAGTAAATTCAAAAAAACCCAGTAGGGTAAATTTACGGTGGTCAGGAAAAATGTCCACATGATGATAGCCCGACCTCAAATCAAAAGAAGGCATGTAATCAGCTGGACACAGAGCCTCCTTTAAGACGCTTAAATCTCCACACCTAAACTTTTGCTTGAAAGGAATTGATGAACGTGACGAAGGTCTAAAATGAGACGCTTTTTGCTAGATTTCTGAATAGAAAGGGACAATGGATGGATGATGACAGGCCTCTCAGAAACTTAACCGGAAAACTATTTGAGGGCCTTCAACAGATAGGTAGAGTTCGCCAAGGGCGTGTTGGGCGTTCCCGCTCTTCCTGTCGGTCCCATGGATTATGCCCTCTACCTGCAGTTCCTTCTACAGTCATCTAAGTCGGCGCCTGCTATCAACAGCGCTTTTTACGCTCTCAAGTGACTACGTCAGATGGCAGGAGTGGATTCTCCCACCCTAAGCCCCACCGTTATCTCCGCGAAGGAGGGAGCTCTTCGTCTTGTTAGCCAACCAGCCTCTCATAGAAAAGAACCCCTTGAGGTGACCCATCTCAAGCAACTTGCTGATAGGACTGACTTTGGCAATCTTTTGCAATTAAGAAGCTTAGTTATGTTCGTCCTCGCCTTTTCCAGCTTTTTCAATAGTTCAGAATTATGTCTCATTCGTAGTAAGCATTTTCAGTTCCGTTTCTAGCTATATTACTATTTTTTTATTGAGAAAAGCAAAACAGATCAATTAAGAGAAGGACGTTCTGTCGTCATCACCGTAACCCATTCGTCTTCTTGTCCTCGCTACCTTCTAAGGGCGTACATGAGCAAAGCCCATGTAGCCGGGAATTCTGACGAGTATCTTTTTCATCCTATTTCGTCTTCAGGAAATCGTAAGCGTTTAGTTTCGATTAACAAACCTCTCAGTTACCCTGCATACGGGGATTCCTTTAAGAAGTCTTTTTCGGATATTGTACCTGACATATCAAAGTGTAGTACTCATTCCACGAGATCAGTAGGAGCTACTTTGGCAACCAATTCAGGCGTCTCGGAGAGGAACATTCAGAGTCACGGTCGCTGGGCTTCCGTAGGAGCTAAAAACATTTATGTTATAGACTCGCTGTCTAGCCGGCTTTAGGTCTCTAAATCTCTGTCCCTCTGAACTTAAGCCCTTACTTTTACTATGTAGCATGGGTCTGGCTGACCGACGCGCCCATGCCTCCAAGTGTTGTTTTGTGTGTTCGGTTGTGTAGTAGAGACAAAATATGTAATTTCTGTAAATTAGAATTGACATAAATTATTGTTTTTCTAGCACGGGGCGGTGAACTGGGTTCTAGCGTAGCGCGCGTGATACTGTTGTTAGGGTGTTTGAAATAGTGACTGGTTAGTTTTGCGTGTCATTCTATGGTCGGCTTCCCCGCGTCATCTTGCTTTGTTTAGTTTAGTTTTCACTTACTCTGTTAGCCTTAATCTCGTTAACATCAGTGGTGGTCCCTATCTTTCTCAGCTATTTTACTATTTTACATAAAAAGTATGTAGCATCTCGTTTTCTGCTCATATTCATGTTATTAGGCTCTATTTTATTAGTTTTGCCTTATAACCCCAAAGGCGACGCCATGGCATAGGTTGGGGTTACACGGTCCCTATTTTTTCGGGATTTACGTGTCCGGCCGTGGCGTGTTTTTAGAATTATTGTAACAGTGGAGTTTGTTCACCTGAGTTAACAAAGTGTATAATGAGCCTGGCTGACCGACGCGCCCATGCCTCCAAGTGTTGTTTTGTGTGTTCGGCTGTGGGCGCAAAATCTGAAATTTCCAGCGACTCAAGGACTCATGCGATTGCTTTGACGCTTATGTAGAAAGTGATGTGGGTATGAGAATTCGAAAAGCCGCAAAAAGGTGACACTTCATTCAAGAGAGTTTCCAGAAAGGCAAGGAATTTATTGAATCGTGGCAGCAAGCACTGCCCAAAATTTTAACCTCTTCAGTCATCGATTCTTTAAGGGTGACGCTTAGTAATCGAGTACTCCAGCTTTATAAAAGACTACTGGAAGACAGGGTGAGCCCATTCTGCAAATGTGCGCAAATGCTGTCGTGGAAACCGAGGTTTGAACATGATTTCAATTGGCGTTTGAAGTCAACTGGCGCGTGCCGCAGATTTCTATGGTTTTGAAGAACTCGCCAGGCAAAAACGACCAAGATGAGAAACTAATCAAATAGTAATTCTTTAAGGATTTATGAAATCGAGTGCATATGCACATGCATAACTCAACACTCGTATTATACGGCTGTGGGCGCCCCAAAGACTTCCGGTTAAAAAATATTCATATTCAGGAAGTCACATGACTTTATTTTAGACCGGTTTCGGAATTTCCTTTTCAAAGGGGATAACACGAAAGTGTATTTCTTTTACTCCTTCAAGTCAAGTGGAAAAGCAAAAGTTCTTAGAAATGATAAAAGCTATTGGAGAAAAAGAAAGGAAAAAAACAACAACAACGGGAGGTAGCTTAACTTACGCACACCTTTTATTCGAAATCTATTTTGAATTTTCTACCGGAAGTTTTTTACTCATCTCGACAAGAAAACACCATCCTCAAGAACTGAACTCTCGCTAAAGTAAAAAAAGAGACAAATGAAAATAAAAGAACAAACCAATAAGCATGAAAATAAAGCTTTCCTTCCGTATCATTGATTGATAAAAGGCATCTTTAAGCCTTTTTATCAATTTTTTCACTTAAACTTATAACAGACAAAAATTACAAACATAAATTGATTTAACACTTGGGAAACAAAAAGAAGTGATGATGAATTTGCATTAGACATGAAGTTGTATTCAGGAGCACATTGGCCTATACAACATACTCATAACGACTTAGGACTAAAGTGAAAAAAAAATGTTATATCGTAAGTAATTTTAATTGATTTTCGAAAATTCCAAAATTAAAATTTCTTGAATGTCCACAATTCGTCACTGACCATCTAGGCTTCATTCTGTCGAAGAGTTTATAATCTCTTAGCCTTTTTCATTAAGTGAAACCATTGTTCAACCAGTCTGAAATTTTAAATGAAACCATCGAGTTGCCGATTTTTTATACAATGCATAGATCCTAATTCATTGACAATTGCGATGGTGCAAATAACTGCGACCAGGCTGTTTTTACTTCTACTTTCTCGAATTATTTTCAATTTTGAGGCTGCTTGCGGACAAGAGAGGAGTTACACTGATGGGGCAATAACAACTCGAGTAGGCTTTAGCCTTCAAGGAAGCGTTATGAAAACGCTACGTGTCCCAAGTATTATTTGTTGCACTCAACACTGCTTGAAAGAGTCCAGGTGCATCTCAACAAACTTTAAGTTTCTGAAACATGAAAGCAATGGGATGTGCGAATTAAATGATGCAGCTCTTTTGGCCAAGACGAAAAATAAATTATCTCCAGAGGAAGATGTTATATTTTCGCAGTATAGTATAATGAAGGTAAGAAGACCTTAGTGCAGGTAACCAGGAGATATTTGTGGTTTGAGTAAGAGACACAAGGCAGCTTCCCTCCGGGTCGATCAATTTAAATCGAGATCTCGCCTAAAAGCGCCACCAGACTGAATATTTTCTCCAAAATGAGGATAGATTTAGCGTAATAGAGTTGCCTGACATGATACGGCTGTTAAGCTCATTAGTTTTTTTTCTGAGTGTATGATCCATCTTTATTTCTTTTCCGCTGTAGAAAGTCCATCAAGCCCAGGAAATCCAAAACAAGGAAACCTACCATGGTAACTTTTTTACACTGAGTTGATGTTGTAATATTATGCTTGTGCATCTAAAGAAAGATTCGCAAGAATCACTTTTGAAACAGTTATTCATTAAATAAATAACTGTGCTGCGTAGATTCTTGTTCGGGAACAAAGGCGTAAACAGAGAGAGAAACTTAATGGATAAATTTTGGACGTGTCGATGGATTTGGTACTGTACTAATTGGGAACACTGTTTAAAACTAAAAAAAATCCAAATAAGTAAAGAAAAGTGAATGCAAGTCTCGAGAGTCCCGACCGGTGGGAAGTGGACCAATTGGTTATTTAACTTTGAGGTGTCGCGTGGTAGTAAAACTTACTTCTCAAAACACAGTTGATTGGCCGGGGGTGGGATTAAAAAAAAAAAGGAAATTCCAGCCCCTAATTAAGAGGCGGACTGTCTCCTCAAAGATCGAGGGACGAGGAGAAAGCGAAGTCACAAGCGGAAGAGGCATGCGCAAAGACACTCAGATGCGTCAATCATTAGCGGCTTTAAAGATGGGATAGATATGATTTTTAGCTTCAATTAGATAAGTTTCATAATTGTGACACTGAAAACACGTTGTGGCTTTGCTACAAATTAGCCAAAGATTAGTTTATGATCATGAGTTATCGTGTCAAGACTGTAAGTCAGTTTTGTCATTTCTGGGTAAATCAAATCATAAAAGATAACAATGAAGACACCTCTAAGCTATTGAAATATTCAATCGTAGTTAGTCACTCTGGGCAGTTTGAAACCAGATAGAATTACGACTGATAGTTTCCCTCCTTTTCGATTTGGGACCAATTGCTTTGATTTTTAATGTAAGTGATATTTTAATTTCACCACAAAGGCAAAAGCTGCAAAGCAGCGAGTGAATATTTGAAGAAGTTTGCCATCGTTTTGTGTAACTCTTTTTTAAATTTCTAAAGCCATTTGCACCGACAAAAAATATTCTGTTAGATCGTAATATTGTGTTCAAAAAACAACGCATAAAAACTGAAAGAGTAATACCATCTGACCAAAGGATTCTTCAGATCAATTGAAACAGGTCATTTTAAGTTAGCAATTACTTTTACTTTCGGATGTGTTTCGTGTCGTTTTTATTGAAACAAACTTACCCTTGCCTTAGCCCTACATCTATTGTGCAAGTTAAAAACCTTCTCCGAAAAAAGCCGCACATAACCTTGGGTAACACGGATATAACGTTTAAGTTGGTTACCCTTTATCACAACGACTCCTTAGGTCTAGTTTCTGAGGCGTAGTTCTTTCCATTACACCAGAAACGATGAGAAAATGAATTTTCCATTTCTTATAGATTTTCTGCTTAGTTTCAGATTTTTCCCTGGAATTTCCATCTGCAGCTGGGTTTAACGATTCTGTTATCTTGCCCGCATCAATTCCAAAATTACAAGCATTCACAATCTGTTTTTGGATGAAAACAGCTGACCGAGACAATCAGGGAACACCATTTAGTTACGCAGTGGAAGGAAGGGAAAATGAAATTGTTTTGAAAAACTACAAGAACTTCCGCATCCAGGTCTCGAACAAAAGTCCGGGGTGAGTATCACGGCAAGCCTAAAACAAAAATGTACAGCAAAAGTTTTCTCCGGCTCTCTTTTCTTGTGATATGTTCATGGATTATTTTGTTCAATGTGTATTACAACCTCTTGTCTTCTGAGATTCTTGTAACCGGAAGAAGAACGGAATGAAAAATGAAAGCATATCAACGAAAATTTTGAACTATCAATAACCCGTTTTCCATCGTGAACGCGTTCCAAGAGTTTATTTCAACAAAGTAGCGCATTTGTATTTTGCTTTTCCATTTTTTGATAACAACGCTGCAATAGGGTCTCACATCGATTAAATGTTTCACAATATACTTCGACTAACCAATAACTGCCTTATTCAAGCCAATGTTCCTGTAGATTCTTTTTTTTTTAATCAGCGCAAGTGGTATATCTGCAAACGATGGCAAATGGCATCACATCTGCGTGACTTGGGAGAATAATGACGGTTCATGGAACCTTTACAAGGATGGGGGTTTGGAGAAGGGAGGAACAGGCTTAAAGGCAGGTGCTGTGATTGATGGCGACGGGATCCTTGTGCTGGGGAAGTTTCAAGGAGATCGTTTGAAAGAGAAAAACTTCATCGGTCAGATCGCACATTTAAACATCTGGAGTCATGTTCTCCCAAATGCTGATATTACCCGACTCTCTCAGCTTTGTCTCTCAGGTGAAGGGAACGCTGTGAAGTGGTCAGATTTCAAAAATGGAGTCCATGGAAACATTAGTGTGATTGTTCCGTCGCCATGCAGGCCATAGTGTCCCAAATTGCCAAGATGTCTTGATTGAAAAATGTGCGTATGGGAAGAACTTCTATAGAAGCTGCACTAACTTTGCTTATTCTAGGTCTGTTAGATAATTACTGGTAAAAGCCGCATTCTTATTTGTTTTTCCTCATTTCCCTATTTTCATTTCTAATAATCCTGTTATGCTTCATAACTGCATAAAAATCAAAGTAGTCTAATCAAAGCAAATCAGTTTATTTTTACTTCTGTGGTTTGTTCATTGCTTTTACTCTTAATTAGGTAAAAGTTAAAGTAAACAAATTAATTCCTGACGTCTGAAGAAAAAATTCCCTCAGAAATCGAGATTTTGTCTAGGATTGGATTAATTTAGCTGTCTTCAAGGCGGCAATATTTAAACTATTTCTTGAATGTTTATGTTATCATAATGTCCTTCTTCGTGGCTACAGATATATACTTTTATATTTTTTTCGCGATTTGACACTTAATGATTTGAAGTACCTGCTAGCCCTGCCAATCTGAGGTAAGATTTTGATAATCAATTATGTTGATGAAATATTCATCAAATGATGGCAGAACATATGTCACTAACTAAATAATTGTATAACAGTTCTATCAAAAAGGTAGAGAGGCGAGAACGTGAGCATGAAGCAAAGATCAGTTCATTCTTTTGGTACTAGGTATAGAGATGATAAATGTATGATACGATTCTAAGCTACACTAACTCTGTTGTCTGTAAAAGATATTGTAGTAGTGTTTACTCATTACAGCGCTCAAGTTTCAATCAACAAATCATTAGAAATCGGAAAGGCATAAAACAACATCAGATTTTCAAAGAAATTCCATCACATTTAACAGGAGGAAATCTAAAAAGGGGAGGTCTCCTTTTTGTCCATATTGCCTGTGAACGGTGAAGAAACCAATCGTGGGATAGAGGGCATAATTTTTTTTTGAAAACTTTATAACGATACATAGCGAACTCATTCTCTGTGATTTCAGTCTAAACGTTCCTTAACAGGCCGTTAGCCATTGTTTGATTTCCATCCATAGAACTCACTTCTACAGTCTTGCTTAGTGAAGACGATGAGGTTTTATTCGAATTTATCAGTGGGCTATGCAGAGTCAACCGAGTTACAGACGTAGAGCTGTCGTAAGTGATTTCTTTTAAGTGCATATCGTTGACTCCGCTGTGGGACGAAGACCGACTAAAAATCTCCTTTAATGCTTCTTTAAATTCCGGGATTCTGAAACTATACACTGCTGTGTTCATAAACGAGTTGCTGTAATGCAATAGCTTAGTAAAGAACACAGTGTTCACGGAAAATCTGCACGTCTTACAGAAGTGGACCAAAATGAAGACGAGCTGGAATGGAAGCCAAGATACGACAAAAATGGTAGTGATGAAAAACAAGGTCATGCTTAGTCTACGCTCGACTGTTAAATCCTTCGCGTTCTTTGCGCTGTTGTTTTTCTGATTGATTTTATATATGATAGCTATGTAAGCAAAACAGGCAACAGACAGGGACAGCGACAGGGAAAGAATTACTACAATGTAAAAAGCTTCTTTCACAATCCGCAAGTAAAATGCGATACTCACGGCGGCAACGCTTCCAGAGAGACCCCACGTGGCTGCGATACAGCAGAAGTAAGCATACCTGGGAATTAAACGATACTTGAAAGGGATGGATACAGCCAATAGTCTTTCTATAGATACAATGGCCAGTGTGAAGACAGACGTTAGTCCTGAGAGAATATCCACTGTAGAATGAACCATTGGCATGGTAAGGCTGCTAGTCCACATTTGTGGATTCACAAGATAGGAGATGAACAAAGGCACCGATACAGTTCCGACCATGAAATCAGCAACGGACAAGTTGATGAGAAAGTAATGAGTATGCTTGCGACGAGGTTTTGCTTTGATGAACGCAGCAATGGAGACACTATTAGACAAGATGATCATAAAGGCTACGACACCGAACGAAGTCCCCCAGAGAACGGCTTCAACGCTGGTCACAGTTCCCGTTGCTCTTCCTTGGGCAGATGTCGAGTTGTTCATCATTCCTGGCCGCGTCGTCAATTATAACTAAAACACAGAAATGTCGCAATGATGTTAATATGGTCAGTCCTGGAGTTTAAATGGGTAAACCGTCAATTGATCACTTTGAAGCTGTTTTGAATTGCTAATTGTGTTTATATCATCGAGCTAAATCCCTTTTATCTCTAATTTCAAAGTAACTGTAATTAAATGTGAGGTGTCTTTAAGCGTATGCTGTCGAACTGATTCCCTTCACAATAAGTAATCATATTAAATTATCACCGTAATCGCTTCAAGGTTAAAAACATACTTAACATAAAGGTCACGCCAGGCGCCAAGAACTCACACATTATTCCATTTGAAAAAGAAGCACAATGGTTTTTCACGTAAGACGGCAATAAATTGCTGCTTAGGGATTTGCTTTAAATACGTTTTATTGCGCGACACAATGAGCGTACTGTCAGAATTCAAAGACAGGAAATGACGAAAGCATAATCGTTTTGAGATATCACAAATCAAAGTCCTGCAGATGATGATCTTTTAATCGAAAGCTATTGTGTGGTCGTTTTCAAAGCCGTATGTTTAGGGCTATAAATTCTCAATCTCATTTAAAGTTACTGAATGGAGGCAAAAGTCCTTTTTTTTTCAGTAAAATCTGTCAAAATCCCTATAAACCTGCACCATGTTTGGCTCCTTAATTTCAAATTTAGCTACTTCACTAGGTATTCACATCATGGAGAATAAAAAAAACACCTTTTCTTAATTTTTTACAAGCATACTTAATTAGAGCTCAAACAAAATAAAAAAAACTCAGTCATTTGTTCACGATTTAAATTGCATACGGTTTTTGGACAAAGTTCAGTTGGCGTTTATGTGTGTGTTTCAGAATGATGTAATCCCAGATCTCTTTCCTCATCATAAGAACCAATTGATTTCACGGCTGCTAAATTTTGATATAAGTTGCCGCTTTTCGTTGTTTGTGTTACATCCTATGGTCTATTTGCTTGATCAACGCTCTTGATCATTTATTGCTTCGTTTGCCACTCTTTTCCAATTGAAAAGGCTCCCGATCACAATTAGGAAACAAACGTAATCTCAAAATATTCAAATAGCAATTCAAACTCTTAAATCACCTAAAAGTGCATACTTAGCCAAAAATTGTTGGCAATGATGATCTCTTCTCTCAATGTTCAGACGAAATATCCATAACTATAGACATGGAAATAACAGAAAGATAAAATATCGTGAAGAAACACACGTGAGATGAAAAATAAACATGAAACCGCTTTCCGCTTCCAACTGAGCAATTTGAATTGCTTTAAAAGAGGAAACTGTCTCCAGGTTAGGCTAAAGATGAATAATTCTTTTTTCCCTATTGAAGCTCGGGTCAAAGATGTCTCAAAATCTAAAAAAATTAACTTTTTTATGCGAGAAAGAAGGAGAAGAAGAAGAAAGAAAAACAAATAGATGTTTTTAATTAGTCACCTCTGTCCGGAGTGAGGCCTTTCGAGGTTATTGCCATGAATTACTTCGATATTACTCTCAGCCAATAACACTAAATAGACAGCAGGAAATATATTTGAATTGTCTTGGAAATGGACTTTCGTGGTGTACACCGTAGATTTCGTCAAAGCCCGAAAATCCAATAAAACCTCATTGCTTCTATGGCAAGATAATGGGAACATAATCTTTAAGTTCATAACAAATAAAGGCTTTGGGCAAAAACACGGTTCAAGCTTGAGGTTTACCGGAATGATCTTCCAAGATAATGCACGGAAAAAAATAGTTTTCTTTTCGTTTAGTCTATAATTGTATGACGTCAGTGTATATTAGTAAATCAAACCTTAATTTGGGCAACTTGTGCGCGTGAAGCGAAACCTGAGGGTCAAAACGCTCAATTTGGCGTCACGCTGTCTTCGTTTAACAAAAGCTTCATTTAATAGGTGTGTTCTGGGTAAAAGAATACAATTATTTGCAGGATGTGAACTGTCTCGTTCTGTAATATATGCGCATGATTGAAGAAAACTCAGAGATGTTCCCGTTTGGTAAACCTAAACATGTCCTTTCATGACAAAAAAGAAAAAGAAGACCATGAAATTCTCCCATAACAAACGGCTTTTTGTAGCATTTTCAGAACAACAGCGATCTGCATGTGGCCATTAAGCTAATATAATGTGGTTACATTGTTTTTTTAACGGACCCAAGAACTTTGTGAAGCAGAAAAGAAATTATGGAAAACGCAATTGAAAATTACGATGTTTAGCTTTCAAAATTATCTTCAAGGTTAAAAAAAGCATCAGAAGTATGATTCCCGATGGATTATTTCAGATATCTATCTTTTTTAATTTGTATTGTTTATTTCTTCGAAGGAGGACATTGTAATAATTAGCGTGGGATACAAATTACGATATTTATTTTTGTGTGGTTTGCGCGCTTCTTGTTTAAGGATGTGTTGCCATGTATGCACTCTAAACTTAATACCATGATGTTTTATCTGATCTCCTTGAACTATCAATATGAAGGCAAACAAAGGTGCCAAATGCAAGACAAAATATCTGATATAAAGTAATGAAACGGAAAACAGTGTTATGTTAACGACTTGAGATCTAAGTGCGATATTTCAAGGTTTCCGGAAAAGTTAAGATTTGAATAAACTCTGTGCAGAGAGCTAAGTCTTTTCTTCAACAGTTCAGATCGATTTCTTTATCTCTTTTTGCTCCATTATTAGATTCAGGTTATCCATAATTATCCATATGCATGATGTAAGCATGGTGTAAATCTAACACCTCGATAACTCTGTCTCATATAATACGAAGCGTTATCTTTCGGTTAGTGTTAGAAAGCTCGGTGTAAATTTTTACGGTGAACGATTTTGTAAAAATGACATTTTAAAACCAATTTAGCCAAAAAATATTCTAAATTATTAAATACATTACTCGCCGCGGTGTCCAGTCGCTTTCGTCTACCGATATATGAATTCCCTCTTTTTTGCCCTATGTTATATTCCGTTATTCCTTCCTAATTTTAATGAATTCTGTCAGTTCGGTAAACACTTAAAAACATTTTAGGAAAATATCTTAAACGTCGAAAATGGCTGCTAGTCCTGTTGTGTAGGCTAAAAACTAAAAGGTAACAAATCGTATACACAAAAAAAATATTTCGTCAGATGAAAATTCCTTTGTCACATATCAAAGTCACCAACTCAAATCGCTGAAAATGAAATACCTTTTTGAATTCAGTTTCCTGGGCGGTGTTGTTATTGAATTTTTTTCTTAATCTTTCAGTGGTCTTAAAAGGGGAGGCTTGCTGAATTGGTAGTAGTGACTTATCTGACTGTTGTGACGATTTCTGAACACTGGGCGAATTGCCCAACATTTAAGGCGATTTCGAATGCAAATAATCAAAATTTAATTAGGGCTTCGTAAATCGAGGATTAGACTCAGACGGAGCGGATCAAGATGTGGATGGTGGACTAAAACTGCCAAGATCGCACTCGCCTCATAAAGAAACTGAAATTGGACTCAGTGAACAGTTGGAAAAACTAACGAAAAGAAAAGCTTTGCCGTTGAAATAAACCAAAGAGCTGCAACAACGGATCCCGGCTCAATAGACTTGAATGTAAATAGTCATGAACTCTGCGAGAGGAATTTTTACATGAATAATCCCAATTTCCTGTCAGATCCACAGGTTACGAAATATAAAATATTCATAACAAAAAGCTGTTTTGTGCCATTTTGGTTAAAACCAATGTCTGAGAAGATAAATGATCACTTAACAGAGAAACTTAATTTTTAAAAAGTAAATGAAAAGTACGTGTGTCGTCTCAAGATTTTCAGTGAACTTGAAAAAGAGGGACAAGCATTTCTATTAGGTTAATTGCCACGCACGTACACTCAATATATTTCTGCTGTCAAATTCGAGAGCCCACAATATTCGTGACGATTACCACGGAAATAGCTTATTTCGCGCTAAAAATTTACTTTAAGATTTCACCATCACGGAAGGTTTCCGAAGGATTCAATGGCTATAATATTTCGTGGATGTAAAGTATATTCAAAATCATTCATGAATATTCGAAATAATTGTTCATATAACCACTTCCTATGGTAAGAAATGTATATTGCTTTCTTGAGAGCGGTTTACTCCGTGATTACATGCTAATTGTGATTACTCTGGTCCATTCCAGATCTTTTGTAACATAGATTAGGCGGATTAATGAACATTTGGGTCGAATAACTAATTTTCTCTCGAGTGTAATTACTACTCGTTCGTAAGTGGCCAAAAATTGTTTGTACTCGACAGAAGAGTGGGACAACATTCATTGTGATAAGATGAAGTACCTGAACACGGAACTGATTTAATCGTCATTCCGACAATTTTCCACTTTCTGTTGGTACTTGTGTACTCCGAAAACCTATCGATAGAATTCAAAGAGAACTAGGCAAACTTTTTGCATAAAACTAAGATAACGCTGCCTCCTCTCTTTGTAAAAGGCCTGTCGTTATTTCAGTTCAAGCTAACGTCATTCAAAAGGATTAGTAAAAACAATTTGTTTGTTGAAAAAATTGCCTAAGGCATTTATAATACATGGATTTTTCTAGGCGAGAAATTAACCTTTTAACACTGCATGTAGCTGATTGAGATATTAAGAAAGATTTGTCGAGATTTCACGACAGTTCACGGATGTACTCACTGCCGAGAAAAAACTAGAAAGGGCATAATGCTTACACTCCGCCTACAACTCCTTGCTTTCGGCTTTTATAATCGTGCTTTTTTAATTTTTGTCACTAAGAGGAAATATCACTTTGAAATACCTAATGTTTACCAGTCAAAATAAAGATTTTTTTCTTTTTTTTTTTGACTCTTTAAAATCAAATTCGTTGAATTACATTGATTTCAAGTTAAATACTAAGTTACCGAGCTAACCATTTTTAAAGGGATGAACCGCTTCTAAGAAAATTAGCACGCAGTAAGACAGGAATCGAAGCGACTTACAGATAACTACAATTCGTGCATCCTGAAATATGTACCCTAAAAAGATACTTCTGCTCAATCGTCAAGATGAAAGATATAAATTAAGTTTGAAAAATTAAATAGCCAAATAAAAAAAAAAAAGGAACTTTCTCTGGGCACTAAGCCACTACTGAAGTGCATTTATCTTCATAGCAATAACTGTCATTATTGCTGAATTCCAAACGATCGATCAAAGCCGTGCTACTTACAGGTATTTACCAATGAAAAAATTTTCCGCTGGCAAAATTAATTTTTACACTTCTAAATCACTGCTTTTTTTATTTCCGTGTAGTAAATATGATAGGCATCGAGCCTATCAGAGTACCGAAGACCCAGCCAGAATTTCCATAAACAGAGAACATTTTCTCAGAAGAGAAACCACCAAATACAGTTATTTAAATCAAGCTGAAATGATAATGTTCATCATGATAGCACAGCAAAAAGGATATAAAGTCGTATACCAAAAATTTTGATTGCGTCGATAATCCGCTGAACCGACGTAAATAAATAACGATAACCGGAAAACCGAAAAAAACCAGACGCCACATTTTTTTATCATTGTACGTGCGGCCTTGGCCTTCAGTTTACCTTCGACGATCATAACGAAATCAAATTTTCAAATTCTTATTGAATTATTTCATCTTTGTCGAATCACATTTTGTGGAACATTATCATATCTCAGCAAATTAATATACAAGAAGTGCTAAGGTTGTTTTTTCGGCAGCACGACTTCGCATCTATTCGATTTTCACGAAACAAGATTGAGAATATTGAAAAAATTGGGCACCTCACTCGAAACAAAAGTTGCGTCGTAAAAAAACAAAGCTTAATGGATATATTTTTAATACAGCGGGTAGAATAAGTAACTCAATTGAGTGCAAGCAATGCAACTTCTCATTGGCCCAATCAAATTTCCGAGTTCTTTTCTCGAATAGCAATTAAGAATTAAGACAATGAGTAGTAAAAAGGATATGTTTCAAGTTTTGCTGATGGAGACGATCGTTTAAAATCAAAGATTTTAATAATCTTCTCCCAAAAAAAAAAAAAAAGAAAAAGAAAATGCATATATGAATCAAATGAGAAACGCGTTAATGTTGGATAACATGAACGAAAACAATTATGCCCCCGCGCGAAATTTCTCAGTCACTGGATGGGGAATACGCCGCTTTTTGGCACTTTCATTCTCAGAGGTAACCAAAAAGGACACAATTTCAAAAGCAAAGGTGATAAGAAGTAAAAGAAAGATGTCAAATTAGGGATCTTTTTTAATTTGACATGATATTTTCAAAGCTAAAAGTGTAAGAAACTTACGGTATTTAGATCGTGGGAGTTGAAGACTTCACTGGCTCAGCTGCCATATCCGTTGCAGAGAGGTGCTGTCGTCAAAGGTAGACCCAGAGGAAGTTGACGACACCCATCATCTATAGGCAAAATAATACTCTCTTTCCCAAAGCAATTGTCATCCGGCAGTTAATGTTCTCGAACCGAATCAGCTCAACTTGGTTATAGATGTATTTACTCGAAAATATTGATTGGTCACCTTTAGCGATAATTTGTCACCAGTGATGACGTCAGAAAGTATTAAAAAATGCAAATGATCTTGGAAAATAAATTGAAAAGGGAAAAGCTACCAAGGAAACGTGTCTTAAATCGTTTCTTCTTCTTGCTCCTTCTCTATAAAAAGCCTAGCTTTGTTCTTTTCCTAGCTCGTCCTAACGCGTAGTTAATGGAAAACTCTGAGGCCATGGTTCAAACCTCGTTTCTTTCTGAAATTGTTCTTAGAACATTATTCAAATACGACATTCACCATCCACAGAAGGCCTAGGGCAGATGTTTAATTTCTTATTTAATTTCTCGTTTAATTCGGGAGTAAAATTTACAATTAAGTCCGCCGGGGACCATATTTAGTATTCAAACAAAGACAAAACAAAAAGAGATCGAATAGAAAACTTGTGCAAATACTCGGTGATACCAAGAAAATACTTTAACCATATATTTCCAAAAAGTTATACATATCTCAAGTCACCTTTGTAGCCTTCATTAAAAGACTTAAGTGATTGGTTCAATTTCAAGAATATTCACTAAGCCTCTGGTGAATCATCATTAATTACTGGTAATGTCGGAAGATTAAAAAAACAAATACGACTTGAAAGGACAATGCTGTGACTAGAACATGTGCCTGCATAGTATTCGAGAGCATTTGGCAGAAAAAAAAATGGTGTAGCGTTCGTAAATAACTTTGGGCTCGCATTTAAAGTATGATATTTTTAGAAGGGTGGTTATTAGTTGAGGTTCACCACATCTTCTTTTCATGGTTTTAAGTTCAACGGGCAGGGTTCTCGGCTCTTGTTACCTTTTGACTTCAAAGGGTAGGCTTGTTTATAAAGTATGACTTTCTTAGAGGGGTGGTCCCCATAACGTTTTTTCATGGTATTGACTTCAAAGGGTAGGGTTCTAAAAGAGTTATTTTCCGTTAGGTTTGTTACTTTCTCGCTTTGTTTTGCTCTGCCTGAGGTGAACTTGTCCATGGCATTGTTCCATGTCGGGAACCTAGCAGAATTTCTGTCAAGATTTTTTAACATTTCGCAGGAATTTATAGGTAATAACCCCTGGCTCCGAGGTAGGTAGAGAGCCACTGTGAAAGTTTAGTGTCTTGCTTAAGAATGCAAAAAAGATGTCTCTAAACAGAGCTTATTTTTGAACCCATCGGCATAGTCCACAGTGCTAATAGGCTACCGACGCGCAGGTGAAATTTTACCCCAGACTTTTGTGGCCAGAGTAATACCCAAGAGGCTTGCAATACTGGATTTGCGCTTAAATACCATTGGTCCTTTTTGTTAATTAGGCAGTAGTTGGAAAACGAAATAGCCGGTCGCGCGAGACAGATACTACTCGGCGAGCGAAGAAATTCAAACATGACTAGCAAGTTGTGGCCGTTGATAAACCTGTTAAGACACTGTGCTATCAAGATACCTCAGGTCTCTTAGGAACCTAACGTGTACCAGAGAACTGCCACAGGGATTTGAGGGAAAGAAAAGGTTTTAGATTTCCCTCACTACTGAAATTCAGCTGGAACCATATAAATTCGCGGTGGCTCCGGAGCAGATCATTTTGAATACAGGGTCCTTTAATGGTATCACCACATTCCTCGTACTCCCTTGCAGTGAGCAAAAAGGTGCTGTTATACTTTATGACTATATTATGAAATATATAGAGCATAAGAAACTCTTTGTGAAAGTATTGCTTGGAGTCAAAAATAATCTTGCCAGTATTCTTGCTTAGAGCAAGTAATGCAGTCTTCGGGGTAAAATAACGTAATGGATTTACTACATTGAAGGCATGAAAGCATTATTCCAATCATAAATTTGTCATCCAGTGGGCTTTGTTTAAGTTTTCCGTATCGCTCACAACACCTAATCTTTCAGATTCTCATGAAGAATCAACTGGCACGGTTTTTAAAATGTTATTGTTTTATAAGGAAGATATGATGTCTCTCTTTCCTTAGCCTCAAAAGCGCACTACTATTCGAGGAGTTTCAGAATATGTTACACAAATGTATAATTTGCCTCTTTATCGCGGCAGTTTTCATTAAGGTTTGTCACATACAATTTTACTCTTTTGCGGCTTGTTCCTCGTTATTTTGTTTGTTAGTCGGCAGCTGTGTTTGTTCATGCGATCTCGACCCTAATGAGCTTACTGACAAACCCCATCAAGCATCATAACTTTTATTTATTCTTACACCACAGTCGAACTTGAATTGAGTAATTACCCACAGGTATGGCGTAGTGACCACTTAATACAAGTTCCTCAGATACACTGCGCGCCGCTTTATGCCATGACTGACCACTAAATGTACAGAATGTTGCTCAAAAATATTATTTAATCTGATTTTGGGAGATAAACTAAGATAAAAAATTACTTAAAATATTATTCTTAGTTATATCGGAGTGGTTCCGTTCGATATAGGTGGAAATAATAAAAATAGGCTTTTTGGATTCAGTTTAGGGTGACCGTGACCGCTTAATAAAGGTGAAAATATAGTAATAGAGGGAGAGTAAATTTGAAACTTTGACAACTGACCGCTTAATATGGTGCCGCTTAATTTAGGTTCAACTGCATGTATGTGACACTTGAAATGTCCCTCGAAATCATGGACCCAATTCTATTAAGCGTTTAGTGATCATGGCTTCTTTTTTTCCTGCAGCTTGTTTAATATTTGTTTGTTGCATTTGTTGTACGTCGGAAGTTACCTTTTATGCATTATACTATGTGAAAACTAAGGAGCTAAAACACTGCAGTTTCGCCACGTCCATCGTGCACTTTTAAGCGACTAATACAATTTTATTTGTACATAAAAGCAATTCAAGGGAATGCCTCTGGAGGGAGGTACCCAAGAAAGACAAAAAACTCAGGAGTTTCCCTACAATATCTAGAGGAAGAAGAAGACACCATCTGTCAACAAAAAACGGAAAAAACAGCCATTTCATGGGCAAATTAAGACCTTTATCTCGAGGCCGGTTTCAATCACTTTTCCGTAGGCAGTTGCTAATGATGCAACAGGCAGCTGTGTCTCAAGGAGAAACTTAAAACATGCACAGAGCCGGCGGTAAGAGATCCTACAGGTGGCGGTACATCGATGGTAATCAACTTTCATCAAAGTTCCTGCGGATGGTTTATTAAATGTTTCCCTGGCTTGTAGTTGCTAAACGTGTTCTCGAAATCACTGAAATAACCTGGCTTGTAGTTGCTAAATGTGTTCTCGAAATCACTGAAATAAAAATTTATATCTCTATCCATAGATAATGTCCTTTTTATTAGTGATAGAGTCTGCAACAAACCTCTGACTCGCGAAACTCTGCCGAGCAAACTCAGTTGGAAGTGAGGAGTTGCGGGCAGTGATTGGTCTTGAAGTTTCGGTAGTAAATGTATTTACATCCGATCTAGGCATTATGCATTAATACAAACACCTTTTTTGCCATAAAACAATATGATGAGCGCTTGGGTTTAAACTAGATTAAGACTAGTCTGTTCAACATGTACAGCTAGTTACCAAAGCGTACAGTGAAAAAAATGCAAATGTAGAAAGGTCGGGTTTAAAACTGAGTTAAAACGGGATTAACCGAACCGACCCAACTTTCCTCTTTTTGTTTGGTTCTTGCTTACTGTGTGTCTCTTCTAATGACAACACCTGTGACAGACACATTGATAACTAGTATTCATATCTATAATACATGAATTCTGGAAAATTATATTCAATTTTTCAGGTAGAGCTCTCATCATAATTAGTCAATTTGATATCAGTGGAAACGGGGTGATACTTTAGTAAGTTCAGGAGAAGTTTCTTACAAAAGCCCGATGGTAAAGGAACCGAAATCGTCGTGATTTTTTTTAACGGTTTGCTAATGGAGAAAGAAGACTGAACACAATTACGTTTACAGGTACCGTGGCTCGATGCCATAATTTCGTCGTTAAAAGTCCCCGACTTCATTTCAGTTTCGCGGTCAAATGCTCCACCATCTGAGCACCAGGTGCTCCTTCAGGGCAGGTCACATGCTGCTTTCACATTTTGAACCTGTACTGAAGTTCAAGGTGGCAAGGCCTTTGTCACCAGAACAGAAGAATCATTGCGAGGTAATGGTCATTACTTACCGCCTGGGGGTGGGGAGGAGGAAATCGGAGAATCGTTTTGGTTGTGTCGTATTACAATTTTCCTCGATTCCTTGCCTAGGATCTGAATTGGCCGTCAACAGTCCCCTCTCTATGCTCTTCCCCCCTTCATTTCCCCTAAAACCGTGTGATCCCCCCCTCAAAATCCTCCGACAAAATGTCCCTTTCCCCCACCACCATGCTCCCGTGGGCGATGAATAATGAGTGGCGGTGCCCATCAAACATATCACAACTCTCTTGTAAATCTGTTGATACCGTTAAACCGCACGTTGAACTCAAAAGGCCAATAGGAATTCACCATTTATGCACTAACTCGTACCTTACCCTTTGACCCCTCAGGGTGATTAGCGTCTAATTTCTCCTTGAAAAATTGATTGTTGAGCAAATTCTCCTCGTCAGCACCTTAGGATATGTATAGAGAATAGTATGGAGAATATGCAAACTGATGTAAAAGGTGAAATGGATTTACTTTCTCTGTTTAGACTACGCCCGCGGCTTAGCCTGATTATGGACTCTAACGGAATAGTTTATGTGATATTTATAAACAGATACGCTGAATAAGCGTTACACAGAACATTTTTTTCATGACGTTGAGAACGTACACTTTGTAGAGACAGGTTTGTCACAAATTGAGTTTTAGGTGCAGATTCACAGTTGACTGTTCACGGAGCGCGGGACCAAATTTTCAATCGGCACGACACAGCCCTAGAACAGAACGGCACTTGTAACATAAAAGTATAGAGGAGTAAGAAAGGAATTGGTACCAGTCAATTGAACGCCAAACAAGGAAAGAACCACAGGAAGATAGATATCGAAGCGACGAGACGAGCTGCCGACCTACTGTATCTTTTTCTTCAGTAAAGAGAGGCCGAGCAAACGCATCCAGGGTAACAATGCTCCATACTTTGAAAATCCCTATCAATTTATCTAATAAATTCCATTTTGCAATGCGCCTGTCTACTTATTGATCACAGATGATATTAAATGTCACCTAAGCGTGTTACTTTTGTTCTTGACACATTTTGACACCTTCTGTGATCTATTATCGTAAGGACCCACGGAAACATGGAATCAATTCGTTCTTTTATGATGAAAAAAGCCAAATGGCGTTAATGGTGACGTCATCTATGTTCCAATAGATCATGAGTAGAACCAATCAAAATGCCTGTATAATTTTGCTTACCATGTAAATCACAACAGTGATTATCATTTGCAATACTGAAAAGAGATGACGATATTATGCGGACGAATATCGTTTTATCAAATAAGGTTCATTCTGCCCTTTCACGCGTACGTGCATGATTGCGTCATGTATAAACCTATGGCACTCACTCATTAAATGAACGTATGGTCTGTAAAGCAGCCGGTAACGATTATTTCAAAACTTCAGCGTCAAGCGAATGAAATTCCTACATTATACAGCAGTACTGAGTCCGATGGAAAACACGCACGCTAATAACTCATATTTTGTTGATTTACTTGAGAGACATTTTACAACCTTGAGTTGTGGGTTTTTTCTTTGGTTAAGAAAACGTGACAGCATTCGTCGTCAATCGTGTTGAGATTTCATGTCTATTGCTGTTAACTGTGCTCGGAAAACGTCACAGTTAGTCAATCTGTTTAGTTGCTCAGTTTACCCCTGGTTCGAAAAACAACCTCAAGTATTGTTCATACGCTATTCTGAAATATAAAAACGTTACAAAAAGAGCTTTACGGTGATCTGGCGAAATCTATTATGATACATTAAATATACACTACAGTTGCTGCCAAAGACGAAGTCGTCAAGGACATTTTCTTTCGACACATCCCTTTCCTTGGTCTTCGTACTCTTGTTTTGATATCCACATTTGCTGAAATGAGCCCTGGAAAAAAAAGAAATAAAAAGGAGGAAATTTGGTAAAAGAAGTTTCTTCCAATATATATGTCATTCAGATTAGTATCTAGAGCGAAAAGAGTATTTGTATCCTCAATAACGAACACATAAGCTCAAAGTTTGCTTTATCATTATTTACCAGTGATGCGAGAATAGAACCGCCTATCCATGGGTTAAATCGTCTTTCCGTGGGCGCACTAGATATCAGCTTTAATCTCATGCTCTAGAGAAGACAAAACAATAATCAAAAGGTTTTATAAATGGCATACATCGAAGTAAAGTCGTGAGGAAAGATTAAATTTTCTCCTTCCTCGTTACCAAGGACAATCAATCGAACAACTAACATACATATGTCAAGATGGAAGTGTAACGGGCTCTCTCTTGATGATCACTCCTTTAAAAACGACAAGCTATCTTTTAAACGATTTTTCGCGGTGGAATGCCGTCATTTTGTGGCCAGAAACTCGTGGATTCCTTTCTCTTTAAAAAACATTGATGTTCTTGAAGACTAAAACAATTCAAAACATGTAACAGAACGATCTAACATCTTGGCTTTTACGACAACTTTGAGGCTTTGTTTGAATGAACTGATTACATGTGCAGGCTTAGGAAGGGAAAAGTGTTTAAGTTTGACTTATGCCATTCCATTATAATTAACAATATGATTATTAGGATAATGATTATCAATTCTATCATTTGTATTTTTATTATCGTTTCTCACTATTCTCAAACCTTATGCTATTCAATTATTATTAGCAATTTGATTATCATTTCAATGATAATGAAGATGATGACCATCATCATTATAATCACTATCATCATTATTACTTTTATTACAATTTCTAATTTTTCACGAGCAATAGACTCATAGTTCCATGCGGTTTTCGTCTTTCTGACGAATTCTTTAAACTGACCACCTCTTTGAGTGACTCCTTTTCCCTGCAAATTGGGTGATGCCCTGAGAGCGAGTTGACGGTAGAAAACATCAGGTGCAAGTAAAGTTACATCAGGATGTTGAACAAATCCGTTCAGCAAAAGTAGAGCTACTTAATTACAGAACTCATGACTGACTGTTTGATACTCACTGGTGGTGTTTTAGAAAGAAGCTCTCGATTCAGTCTTTCATTAAAACCTTGTAACAGAGTATTTCCGCCCGTGACGATAACAGATCCAAACAAACCCTGGTCAAAACAAAAGGTACATTACGTTCAATTTCATGTAAAACAAAGAAGCTTGATAAATTACAAATCAACCTGTAGCTTTTAAAACGCGTGTTCTCCCTGTTGTGGGTGGATATATCTCTACACAAATCAGTCATAATTCTTCGTGTTATTGAGGGGAAACTGAAATCAAGAGAAGTGCATACTACAAAGGGAACTAACATCCCCACGATTCAAATGCTACATTGCAAGCTTTTGCAATGAAGTGAACTGTCGATTGACTGTGCGTCCCTATCTCTAGTGCGCTTGTTTACGTGCTTATACACTTTATCTATGACTAACCTACAGGTACAGTTTAACTTGCATTTCCACGCCTTTCACTCTGTTAGAATAACGACTTATAAATAATCAAACCGTTCGAAACACTTACAGCTCTTATATCTATGTCTGTCATTCCTACACTTGTGGTGACCACTTGTGTGACACCAATAGCTGTGCTTCCCTCAATACCCTGAAGAAGCATAATGATAAAATTACAATTTCATTAACTGCGTCTATACATACTTGCTGGCAGGTTCAAAGAAAGCTCTCCTATGACTGTCTTTCACGTCTCTTGAGATAGTGAGGCAATACAATTGAATCTAACGATACGAACACCTCTCACCCATTTTTAACTGAATCGACGATTCTCATAATTGTCTCCACCTCTTTTTCAAATACAAAAAAGTGGAGGCAATTATTCTTGGAAGTTCCCATGGAAACTCCGGGGCTTAAAATTCTTAATATTCTCCAGAGTCAGATGGACAAATAGGCGACTGTCGCGGCAGCTTTAGTAGCCAAACATTTTCTCGATTCACCATAGTGACGACAGTACCCCCAATTAAACTGAAGCACTGACTAAATGTGGGAAGTTGCGCAGATTTTGTGTACGGAAATCGACGCTCACCCGATTTATACTTCAGAGGTTTCTACAGTAGTAAGTTTTGTTCATCTGGCTTATCGTTAAGGAACAGCAGAAGAACTAACCTTGACATTTGAGGGATCAAAGAGTCCTTCACAAATCTTAAATCTCTCCACACCAAATGTGTTGTTATAACCATTTGGAAATTCGTAAACCACTCCAGGAATATTGCCAAGAATGCTTTTAAGTGGTAAATAAACAAACAAACAAATTAATTGATTTAGATTTTAAGAAAATAAAAATATCAAATAAAATGTGATATACTCTAAAACGAATTTAGAGACAACAAAAAAAATTTCATTTATACTTTTGCACGGAGGATTCGAGGAAAGAGTGAACTATAGAACTAAAGAGAGTGGGAAAAAGTTGGAACAAAGGGACGAGAAGATGAAAAAGAGAGAGAGAACAAAGAAACAAACGGATGAATCGGAGGGTAGAAGAAACAAGGGACCAAATGGACGAAAGAAACAAATGGATGAAGGAAACGGACCAACGGCCGAACAGACAATTGAACGAACGAAGGACGAACCACGAACGATAGACGACCAGACGGACGAACGAACAAACGGACGAGCGAACTTACAATCGAACGAACTGGAACGAATGGACAACGGAAGGCAGGAAGGCAGGAACAAAGAAACGGAGGAACGGAGGAACGGAGGAACGGAGGAACGGAGGAACGGAGGAACGGAGGAACGGAGGAACGGAGGAACGGAGGAACGGAGGAACGGAGGAACGGTGGAACGGTGGAACGGTGGAACGGTGGAACGGTGGAACGGTGGAACGGAGGAACGGAGGAACGGAGGAACGGAGGAACGGAGGAACGGAGGAACGGAGGAACGGAGGAACGGAGGAACGGAGGAACGGAGGAACGGAGGAACGGAGGAACGGAGGAACGGAGGAACGGAGGAACGGAGGAACGGAGGAACGGAGGAACGGAGGAACGGAGGAACGGAGGAACGGAGGAACGGAGGAACGGAGGAACGGAGGAACGGAGGAACGGAGGAACGGAGGAACGGAGGAACGGAGGAACGAAGCAACGTAGCAAGGAGGCCACGAAGCCACGAAGCAACGAAGCAACGAAGCAACGAAACAACGAAGCAACGAAGCAACGAAGCAACGAAGCAACGAAGCAACGAAGCAACGAAGCAACGAAGCAACGAAGCAACGAAGCAACGAAGCAACGAAGCAACGAAAAGAATGAAGCAACGTGGGAACGAAACAACGAAGGAACTCATAATTGTTTAGTGACATAGAAGGTTCACCTTTCATCATAGGGACCATCGGATACTTGGAGCACACTCGCCTGGAAATCTTGTAAGGTTTCCTGGGAAGAAAATTAAAAATGAATTTATACGCATGGATTACAGCAACCACTCCTTTCAACCGCATAGAGCTAAATGCTAAATCTAAACAAACTTTTAAAATTTTTACTCAAAAAATACTTCCATATGTCCTTTTTCTTTACATTTTCGAAGTATTTAGAGTGAACAATGCTGTTTTTAAAATGTCAGCTGGGACTAAAGATTACCTTAATAATTCCATAAATCATATCAATGTAAAGAGCGTTGAGGCCAGAAAACGCACTAACTGAGAATTTCTGTCTTATCATTGTTAATATAATGGGTTACTGTCATCACATTAGTATAAATTTTCATATACTTAAATAATATCTACCACTTACAGTAACCATGTGTCTGTGAAATGATTTCGTAAGTGGTGGAATATTGTTCTTCTTGGTGAAAATAGCAGGCCCACCTTCTTTGGAGGCTTCCTAAATAAACATCAGAAAGAGCATATCCCATAAAATAATTAAACATACTTGGTTGCTAGAATAAAAGGAGTTTTTATTCAACTGTACTAACAAATACCTCAAACAAAATTCTATTTTATTGAAATTTGCAGCATTTGGAAGTTGTTCTCATTACCAAAGAGGAAAAAAATTTTGAATGACCTCCAAAACCTTTAAGGGGTTTTTCCATAAGTGCCTTCAAATGGTGTAAAAGGTGTCTGTGTTGTAAGGTGAAACACAAACACCAGAGCTTGCTTGCAGGCTAAACAAACTCCAGTGAGAAATCTCATGAGTGGGTGTAGACTGCCTGTAACCACTGGCTTTTATTATAACACCTGACTTTTGCCCTCAAAATAAAAAGCCTTCTAGTCACGTAAAGCTCCATAATTAACTAAGTTACTCCTTTACCTTACTAGCAATGAGGTAAGGCGGGACAATTTCAATATTCTGTTCTTCAAACATTTGTCGACACTGAGCAGTGATGAAGTCCCCAGCTAAGGGAGACTTGACAATTGCTTGTTGAAGGACATATCCATCATGAACAGGCACAGCACTGGTCTGTGTTGCTCCAGAATCTATAACTAGTCCAGTGGATCTACCATTTGCAAATGCTGTGAGCACTGCACTTTTGCACAGAAAGAATGCTGGGATATTATATTTTTCAAACATCAGTTCTGTAAGTTTCTCTCTCTTTGCACGTACATTCCACTGAGAAAAAAAAAAATGAAGCCAGGAAGAAATAATGTTGGTATAGTACTGAAGTTAAACATTACAATTTGGTAACTTTTTCTTATGTAGAGTTAACAACTGAAATGCAAACAATAAATGACTGCTTTTATAGTAACTCTGAACAAATTGGTGGAATAATCCAAGGGTATGATATACTGTCAGTGCCCTGTTCAGCCACTCCCTCTCTTACAAACCTAACCACACCCTCACCCCCCAAAACATCTGATATGTTATTTATAATTCAACTGCTTGATATAATGCCCATTTCTTAAAAGGCAGGAAAAGCAAAGAAGATAGAGAAGCGTTCCATACGCAGCTGACGGTTAAATACTCAGGATATTTCACTCTAAAAAATAACCAACAGTCCAAATATCGCATGATATTTGTACTAAACTCACAGGTTGTTTGTACGCTACTTAGTTTACATGTAGTTGGATAATAAGTGTAGGTTCCATTTAAAATGAGAGGTTTCAATAAAAAGAAATGCACTCCTTCTATGGACGTCATTTAATCTGAGAGACAATTCACATCATATAAAACAAGTTGCAAATTGAGCCCTCAATAACACAATATCTTTATTAGAACTCCTCAATGGGAATCTTCCAGCTTGCTTATTACACCGATGAGTCTACCCCCACCACTCCATCATAGATAAGCCTCCACTCTCTAAAAGCCCTAAAAATTTAGAAGCCACCCCCCAACCCTTAAGGTCTTAATTAAAACAGTACTTTGTCAATGAATCCCTTAACTTCATGTACAAAGTGACTTCAGTTTTTACAACCAAAACCATTTGGTACATACATATATCACCAATACCAAAATGTACACAGCAATCTGACTTACAGAAGCTTCTGACATAACCACAGGGTGAAGAGCTGATTCAGACTTGATGTCTTTTGCATACATATAGTCCAGCAGTTTCTCAAATGTATCCCAATCTTCAACTGCAGTTGACAAAATAATCAATTAAAAACAAAAAAATACATAAATAAATAAACAGAAAACATTCATGAGGTGACCCAAACAGAAGCTCTTAAAATCCCACCTTCAAGCTAGCTCATATCAGACAGATATCAACAACAGGGCCAAAAATTACCCACATTGGTGATTTTCTCAAGAGGCCATTTTACAGTTGTGTACTTAGTTGCCAAGCCTTTAATTTGGAGTGAGGCTGAAGGTGACCTTGTTGTGTTAGAGACCAGTATCCAGTAAGCATGATAACAAAGTAACTTATTTTAAAAGCAGCAATATTTGTATCATATATTGTTACAAGGTCACCCTTAGTCTCACTTCTGTTCAAAGGCTTGGCAACTAAGCATCCAACTGTAAGATGGACTATTGTGTAAAACTACCGTCTCTTCTTTATACTTACTCATTCCATCCTTAACTGGATTAATAATTTCCATGTTCTCTTTAGGAAGATGAATGTAATTGGTGTCGATGTAGTATTTTTTCTCTGGAAGTTTTGGCTTCTCTGCAAGGAGAGTAACAGAAATAAAACAAATTAAAGTAAACTTTAACAAAAGATACAACCACAATTGAAGAGGAGAAAATTTTGGAAAGAGAGTTTCTGGCTGGTTGGTTTGTATTGGGAAAAATTGACTGAGGTCTTGGAACAGCCCAAAGTATGCGTCTGTCCAAGATATGTATCTCTGGACAGAGAGCACACTTTTTCCCCCACCTCAGACTAGCCTGTGCCCCAACATAACATAAATTTTTTTGAGTAAAATTATTTGCAGATACATTTGTTTTCATAATAGTCACAATGTTATAAATAATGCAGACCAGTTTTAATTGACATTAGGTTTATTTACAGCACAATGTTGTTTTTTAACTTAAGTTGATAAAACCATAGAGTTTACAGTACATTAACGGGCATAAACATGTTTTGGGCCTGACTCTGAGTAATTTCAGCCTGAGCTGCTAGGTGAGGATTAAAATGACTCTGAGAAGGGCCTTGAACATTTTATACCCAAGAACAAAGACTGTAATAATATTATTATCACTTTGGAGGGCATTGAGAAACTGGAAAAAATATAGAGACAAAAACAGTCTGAACTATCATGCCAGCGTGTGAACAACCAAAATTTTCATTAAGCACACAAAATGTGCCACAATACCCAACTAAGTGATAATAATAATTATTAACCCTTTAACTCTCAAGATCTGATTGTTTTTTCTCCCCTATGGCTGCTACACATTTCCTTGTAAATTGGTTACAAGATTTTGGTGTTTGATCCAGGTAATATCTTGTAACTGATGAGTTTGAGTATTCTCGCTACCTGTTTGCTGGATAATGTATGGATATTATAGGGAGAAGTTACATGTTAATCACTTCTGGAAGTTAAAGGGTTAATAAATACCTTCAGGAGGAGCATCAGTTTCCATAATTTCATCTTTGACTTCCTCTTCTAAGGTTCCTACATGTGTTGGGATGTCATACTTTAACAAAAAGAAAAGAAGACATTGGAAAATCAAAATGACACTCTTTCTTAGTGTGTTATGTACACATACATGTTGCTAACTAAAATAGTTAAAACATCGTTATGAGCATGCGCAATTTGTGATACATTTTTTACAAGAAATAAAAAACTTGTTCCTTGAGCACTGTTGAGTTATATAAGCACCTGGTAATTTTTAAGAAAACTCGAGAAGTGCAAGAAGCACTCACCTTAGGCTCATGCTTCTCCACACTTCTCTTTTGTTCTTAAAAAATCCCACATGCTTAAGTAACTCAACAATGCATTGAGCACATTTTTTATTTCTTTAATACAGTGTTTCCTTGAACAAGCACCTAGGCACTTATTTAAAATTTTGGCTGAAAGGAGGGGGCATTTACCGGAAAGAGGGCACTTAATTAGTGGGAAGGAGGGACACTTGCTAAGAAATTACTACCTTGAACTGATTCTGCTCCAGTTGAGGCTTAAAAAGTTATAAATAAAGTGGCAATAGAAATGGGTTTCCCATTCTCAGAGACTCAGGGCTGTCAGTTGATGACTAGAAATTGCCTGATGGCCCCTGGGTCTCAAAGAAAGAGAATTTCCTTGTATCCCTACTAGGTGAGGTGAGGGAGGAAGAGCACTTATTTGAGGAGGTGCGTGTTTGATGTTGTGACCTGAGGGATGGGCACTTATATGGGGGAGAGCACTTATGAAAGGGAGAGCACTTATTCCAGGAAGTACAGTAATCAAACTGTTGAGAAGACAAAGAACCAATTAAGTAAAGTATCAAATCAAACGGTAGATACAACACAATCTATGATTCAAATCCCAAGATCTAATTGCCAATTCTCTCTTATATAATTAACACTTTCCTTTGTGTGTCGGTTGAGAGAATTTGATGTTGCATCAAGATAACACTCTGGTTGATAGGTTTGGTTATTCTCATCACCTGATTACTCCTTTATATATGTGATCGTTGTAAAGAGAAGAAACATGACGATCATATCTGGAATTGTAACCTTATTAATGAACATTTATCAAGTACAAACTTGCGATCACACATCTACAAAGCTAAGTTACTCCATGGATAGCTTATAATATGAAATTAATTGCTGCATATTCTCGGCAAACCAGGGAAAATAGTCGCTAGAATTCTGACTATAACTCAAAAATTATGTTACCTTGGGACAATCTTCACCAGCATAACCGGCCCGAACTGAATGGGCGCCAATGTCGAACACGATCGCGCCAACTTCGTCTGAAAACGAAAGTTTTTCTCAGACCAGCAAAATTGAAATATGCAAGAATTAGTCCAAAATATTACAAACATTACCTCCTCCGTAAACTCCGCCACTCATTTTAATCTATAGTTTAAGTTTGAAGAAAAACCAGTAAAGTTTGTTATTGATCCACTTTAGAATAGGAACTGGTCAAGAAACTAACAATCAAGCACGTGTGCGAGTACTCGTTCGTTACTGGTCAGCGTTAAAATCAAAGATGGTGGACGAAGTGAACGATAATCGTACGTTATTTTGCACCTAAATATTCCACGATATTAGAGATTTTCAATCCGTAAAATGTCGCTAAAAGATCTTTTCTCCAAAGCTCCATCGCCACCTCCTCTGAGTGAAGAGCCATGGCCCCAACCTGTTCCTTCTAGTTCAAATTCTCCGAGTAATTGTCACTGCATGTCACCCTTGTATTCAGCCACCGCCAGACCAACTGTAGACGAGTTTCTGCGAACAAATTATTTGATGATTCCTGAATTCGTGCAGCAAGTGAATCGAGCAAAGATAGCAGCAAACAAGGGAGGCGTTGGTCAAAGTGTGGTATTCGAAGAAAGTACCTCTCTCCAAGGAACTGCTCATCGAAGGAAAATCATTTCTTTTGATTCGCTAACACGGGACATCAACAGCGAAAACACAGAGAAGAAAGAAGATGGAATCAAAGAAATTAAAGGATGTGACTCAAGTGTTAAACGTGGAGCCAGTGGAGCAAAAAGTATAGATGTGAGTATTGATACTACTGCTGCACAAAATCAGGCAAGTGTTCGGGACATTGTGGTGCCTCCTCTACTTAAACCAAAACCTAGGGTCAAAAAAGTGATGAAGGGAGGAACTCTAGTTACAATACCAGCCCCTCAGATCAGAAAGAGACCTCCCCAAGGGTTTACTGCGAATGATGAAAACAACGTTGAATCGGGAGTACTTTCAGAACAGAGCAAGGATGGAAAATCTGTCGTTGAAGCGTGTCTGCTAGAGAGAACCCAGAATAAGATTGATCAGTCCTGTAAAGATGATCCAAGTAACAATCAGCTGGCCACAGGCAAGCATGACTTGGTGACACCTACACATGGATCGAAGGACATACCTGGGGAAGTTTCCTCTCATCAAAGAGAAGTGTCAGGCTCTGAAATTGTACCCAAAAAATGTCAAGAAACACAGGTTCTTGTAAGTTTCATTGACAATAATGTACCGCAAGACGATAAGAATAACACGGATGAAAACTCTGATTTTGGTGGAAATAGATCCTTTAACACTATGGCCTTACTGGAAAAAGACAGCACAAATCCTAAGGAGATTGTGGATAAGAGGTCTGAGGAAACACCCACTGGACCCATGCAGGAGTCGATCAAGGCAAAGTCGAACGATGAATTTAAAGGGAATATTCCATTAGAGGAATCCGAAGCACTCAGCTCTGAAGACACCAATTTGAGTGAAAATCAGGGTGAGTATTTCAGTGATTATCAGACATTGGACAAAGACTTAGTTAGAGACCTGAAAGAGAAGCACATCAGCAAAAACACTGATGGGAGTACAACGAGAGTTCTTGAGCCGTTAAGGCCTGGTTCTATTCTAGCTCAGCTTAAAAGTCCTCAAAGCTCTAGCACTAAAAAACAAGAGGAGCTGTCAAGTGATCTGCCAAAAGCTACAGGAAGTTCCATGGCAAAACAAAGCTCTGAAAAGCTTAATATGTCAGATGAAGAGCACAGTGAGAAGATCAAACAGAATGAAAATTCCCATCAAAATCAACTTTCCAGTGACGAGAAAAGCCAACTTACAGAAATCATTCATGGGGACAAGGAGGTTACGGGAAGAACTAGGGAGAGCTGTGCTAAGGGTATAGATAGAAACGCTGAGGAGTGTTGTATAGAGAATTCTGATGCAGGTAACCATGACACTGGTGTTTTCAACGAGAGTGCTGATGTTAAGAAAGATTGCACTGGCTCTATTGACAGTATCAATAGTGATCATAATGCTAATGATAACGACGACCAAGAAAACGGCGATGACGACTACGATAAAGATGATGATGACGACGGCAATGATAATACTAAGTCTGTTGATAAAGGAGACAGTGTAGCAGATGACGGCGGGGACGAGTACGCTGAGCTTGTGATGGTGGAGTCAACATCAGACGAGGATGAAGAAGAATATGATAACTTTCTTATTGATGAGAATGATTCCGATGGAGAAGAGAGTAAGGTGAAAAGTGATTATGAAGCTGAGGATATGGATCTTGACTCTGACAATGAAGGAGATACTGGCGGAATATCATTTCATCAAGATACTACGATTGGACAAAGGGTGAAATACTCAAGGGGCAGGCAGAAGGATAATAAACGAACAGCGAGGAATCGAAAAAAGAAGTTTCGCAAAAAGAAGAGGGCTAAGAGACAAAACCAGGTTTGTATCAAAAGAAAACACTCTTTTTGTTTGGAATAGAGCACTGTTAGAATTATTCAGTAGCGGTCAGAAAAAGCAACCACTGTGGCAGAAAAGATGAAATGTCTCTTATTACTTACCAATAGCAAAGAAACCTTGAAGCACATAAATCTTTTGTCTCAAAGCTTGTTCCCAGGATCCCCTCTTATTTTCCCTGGTCAAGTCTCTGCGTGAATTTTGTTGAATGTGTTTACTTTTATAGAGACTTTTAGAGAAAAAGAAATGTGGGCCAGTCTCAGGACATAAATCGACGGATACTCCAGAGAAACATTCTGAGATCAAGACATTACCAGTGAACAATCCACCCCGGGAAAAATCAGCGGAACCTGGATCACTGTTATCGATGGTGTCTTCTTATTCTGTGGATCTTACAGTGGCAGCCAGTGAAAAGGTTTGTATCCTTATCCTTGTCTTAGCATGGGAATTTAGTTTCCCCCTACTACCGTCCTGTCAACCATGTTTGTACATTTGTTCGATGTATAATTACGAACTGTGATTAAAGATTAAAGATTAAAGATTAAAGATCCCCTAAAGCTGGTCAGCACAATACGGTAGTCAAACATCGAGTATGCGCGGGAAGATGAATCTCGGCTGGCCGCGCGCCAATTTCTCGCCCAAAAAAAACTTAAGAAATATGAAAATAATAAAAAAAAAACCGAAACTTTCATATAGTTTTGTAAAATAAGGTAACGTACCAAAAAGAGAAAACTTGAGACTTGTCGAATGCAAAGTTTATTTTATCATGGTATACTGTTAATTTTCCAATTTGCTGTAGGTTTTATGTAAAAATATACGCTTTTGAAATAACGTGACTTACTGGCTTTTGTGGTTGTTTATAATTGATTTACTCTTTCACTTATAAATTTACCTATTCATCTACACAGTGATTAAGTTATTTATTGACTGTACTGATTGCTAATGGATATATCGATCCAACTATTTGACAGCTGTTGAAACGTAAGACTCGAGGTGGACAACACGCAAAGAAGTTAAAGAAAGCAAAAAGAACAGCGGAAGCTTTGGAGAGAAAACGGAGTGGAGAACCGCCACCTCGAACAAAACCAGTTTATAAAGAGCTCCTCAGACCAATCTGCTCATTTTACATTCAAGGAAAATGCAGGAAGGTACAGTGAGAGGTGCACAACAATAGCTGGTGTTAGTAATTCTCATACTTAACCCTTTAAATCCTAACATCAGTATGCAAATTCTCCATACTGTTCCGTATACATGTCCCAAGGTGCTGACAAGGAGAATGTTTTTAACAAGCAATAGGTTCTTTAGTTGCTGATCATTTCCTTCATTCTCCTAACCTTGATGTTTGATTCAGGAGTGATATTTTGATGAGAAATTAGATGCCAGTCACTATCAGCGGTCACAGGGTTAACCTCTGAATGAGAATTAAGGAATTGACCGTTAAATAAAATTTTTAGACTAATAATAATTTATTAATAATCTACATGAAAAAATACGAGATAGCTTATCATAACTATGCAGTAGCAAAGCGCACGCATTAAGTGCAAAAATAATTTATTCAAACCCTGCAAGTGACATTGTGTGTTCGGTCAAAACAACTGCGTACGGTCAAAACAATAATATACAATGGTATTTTCACATCTTTAGGGCGCAAAAAAGTTCAAAGTCCGGCTAAACAGTTCAAGGAATTGTTCAGTCTGGTTTGTTACTTCTTTGCACTGAATTAACTCTCTTCTGCATTGAATTACCTGAAAACTGCATTTATCTTAACCAATCAGAACTGAGTAATTTTTTCATGTATCTTATTAAGATTGTAAACGTTCATTGCCCCGCTTTTGAGAAATTCGATGAAATACTGATTACTTTGTCCACAAAATAAAATTTGGGGGAAAAAAACGCTCAAATCATAACGGATTAAAATTGTTACGATACATTCCTATCTTAAAAGGTTGCATTGACCAAATGGGTTGATCGTTTTTTCTACCTTGCGTTGCGAAAAAATTGTTTAGTCAGGTTGCTGTTGATCCAGGGCTATTACAGCCCCGTGAAAACTGAAAAGTCGTAGAATTTTCTGACTTCGAAAGAGCGTGAACACTGCCCTCGTTTGAGAACAATAATTCGAAAGAATGACGATACTTTATATGTACTGTGTGTCTATTTATGCATACTTAATAGACTATTCCCCCAATGGGGCTTTTCAGGGCCAAAGCGAATGAAAAAAGTGTTTAAAAATCCCGATTAGCAGGAGGCTTAGCAGTCTGATATCCACAAAGCGCATTGTCGTACAATGCGATTTGCATAATGCATAGGCGTTGAACAATAAGACAATCTCATGTTCCGTTTTGTTTTATTTTTTTTACCCTAAAGGGCAGTGAGTGCTCTTTCCGTCATGACAGATCAGCTCTGGTGAAGAAGAAGGCGATCTGTAGGTTCTACGTGCTTTCCGCTGACAATTGCCAGTTGGGAGATGACTGTGCTTTTATGCACAATATCCTTTTCAAAAGTTACTACCTCCTTCCTTTGAAATTCAAGAGAATGTTATAATTAGAATTTATATCTAACGCGAAACGGGCACTGAAAAAAGGAAGGAAGAAAGAGACGAACGCGAATTTAAGAAACGAAAGGTGACTGTGTTCAGTTCTGGCAATAGAGCATTGAAATTTTCTCAATTTTCTGGTGTTAAAAGGTTAAAACTGTAAAAAACAGTGCTTCATTTTGTACTCTTTAGACGTAGGAAAAGTGAGAAAACTTAAAATTTATGCTGAGGAGAAGCAGTTTCGTCAAACTTGTTGATGTTGTTTTATATCGTTTTAGCCTTTTGTGTTTTTTTAATTTTTCTTCGTGTGGATTCCTTAACCTGCCTTACGTTCATTTCCATGTAAGTTTTTTCACACAATAAAATCCTGCCGGGAAGGCAGCCGCTGCAGATTTTCCCATGATGCTCTAACAGAAGAAACAAGCAGGATACTTCAAGAGGTAAGCGGTCATTTGCCAGCCATGTTCCTTCCCTTCCATAATAATCCTTTTCGGTCAGCTTCAGAAGTGCTATTAAAAAAGTAAGCTTGCGGTGCTTTGTAGCAAATGTTGCAACAAGAGGGGTGGGTGAGTGGTGTCTCGTTGACATATTTAAGAAGTCCAAATTTCTTATCCCGCAATTTTTTCGTATGTAAATTAATGACGAGTACTTTTAATCAGTGAATTGTTATCTCTCTTCTTATAAACTACCGCTACTGGACCATCCCTAACACGATTTGTATATATATATATATATATATTTTTTTTTTGTTTTCTTCTTTTTACGGCAAGCGGAAGGTTTGACAATCACTAGCAGCACGATTAATAAGAGAAGCCGTCCTCTATGTTAGGCGTTGATTAGTTTCACCTCAGTTGTACGAGGGTGACAACTTGTGAAACAAGAGACACTCGCGATGAGCTCGTCACCTCACAGAGGTGAACCTAAAGGCGCAACCTAAAGAAATTGTGATTGGTTGTTTGGTGACATGTAAACTTGCCTTCAAAGTGAGGAAAAATCACAAACACTGAAATTTTTAGCTAAGGAAGATAGTAAAAAAACGAAAATGAGAAGATTGAACCATAAAAGAACGAATATTGTTTAGGATGGACGAGACGAAAACTAATTACTAAAATGGGGCAAATTTGAAACTCTTTGGCTGATTTTTCGGATGGAAAACTGCTTTGGAGGTACTTTATTTAAAATCTCATTAATGTTTTCCTTATTTTGCAGTATCTCAACCCAGCCCACGAAGACGCTGATCAATTGCCAGAGGGGACTGACTTCGTAGCGTTGAATCAGCAAAGTTCTGATCCACAGTCGCCCGTTGAAGACACCCCGCAATCGGGGCATTTGTCTCCATACAATCTAAGGACAAGTGCACGAAAGCGGGTACTTGGTTGCGATGGAACAACACCAGGGGGCCAAGGAACATTTGGAAAATTGATCAGACTTGGAAGACCTGCAAAGGCAGAAGAAGACGGCACGCAGGACGCAGAAGAGCAAATGGGCCCGTTCGTTCCAGGATTATACAGAGACTTGTCTAAATAGAGGCCCGACCTTCCAGGGCTTCTTTATTCAGAGCCAATGAATGAAAAAAGGGAATCAAACGAACATTCTAAGTGGACAAAAAGTTGTCAAAGATCTCCACTTACTGAGAGCTGCTCAGTCGTTCTTACAAGGAGTTTAACATGAGGAGCACAAACAGTTGAAGAGGGCCCATCCGGGAACGAATCCAGTCCGTAGCGGGATGGATGACTTGATCCCGAGACCATCAGGTAGCAAATTCAACGCTCATACCACTCGGCCACCGTCCCGAAGAATAGTAGAGAGTTTGTCAGTAAACGGTTTTTTTCGTAAGTATCCGACAGTTAATTGGCGTGATGTAATTTTTCCTATGACAATAAGCATCTTAGGAATTGTAACATTAGCTTTGCGTCTGAAGAACAAACAAAGACCGAAAAGAGTTTATATTAGTCCAAGTGTATCCAGGTATTTGTAAATCGTTAAAACAGGCTATATTTCCTTTTAGCTGTTCCGTTTCTCTGAAGGCACGTGTGCCATGAATGGATGTTTGGGATTTGAGGCTTCATTGTACTTAAAAGGTATCCAAAATTTTAAGCTCAATAAAAAAAACGCAAACCGTGTATTAATATGGCATGGCATAAATTGCTCTTACTCTAGTGTGACGGAATAATATCCATTGCCATAGTGCCTCTCAGTCCGTACTGGCTGCTTACCAAAGGAAAATGTTCTGTGCTTAAACATGAAGATAGATGGCTCTGAGTAGTGGGTGAGCGGGCCTTCTATCTATCCAGTGGTAACAGTTGCTTAGAGACACCTCGCTGAACAGAAAATAAGCGTCTTGCATTGGATAATGCTTTAACTGATTCTTGGATGTATCGTACCCAGGTTGCTCACCACCAGAGTTTTTTTTGTTCCTTTTAGTTGCTCTCTGCAATAGACCTATCGGTCGATTGCTTTGAAAAGGTGAGAAACTGACAGGGACTAGCAGACAACTCTATAGTAATCATAAGAAACAGAAACTATTGAACAGCAATTGATACATACAAAGCTGTTAAAACAATGAAATCAAATACAAACAGCTCCATTTAATGTCCAATGATTTTGTAAATTGCTGCAAAGTTACTGCCACTCACCTTGGTTTGACACCGGGAAGCTTTTTTATTGGTGAAAGAAGGGGTTGGTTGGCTTATGGTAAAAATAACCAAACTGAATTACAGTGAGGGAAAGGATGGCAACTGCCTTTGGCGTACGGTTAACCCTTTTTCCAAAGATTCTGACCTACTTCAATGAACTGACGATGATGCTTCCATTGTCTTCAGTTTTCTATATTCTCAAAAGCTACGTGCTCGATATTGAACTGAAATTTCAAGGAGAAGTTACCTTAAATATCACTCGTAAGAATGAAATTAACGTTTTGAAGAATCCCACGTACTGGAGGTTGCTTCTTTCAGCGCGTTTACGGTTCACAATTCAATTTTGCAATAGCAATATCACCAAAACGGCCGAGGTAAAGAAAAACATCGGGACTACGCATGAGCAAAGGTATACCTGCAATACAGCGCTGGGTCGAAGGTCTGCGCAGGTCAAAGCGTTGTGAAGGTTGTCAAAACAAAGATCGGTGTCCTACGGGAGATATAAACAACCACATAAACCAGTAAATCACGTTGATTTAAAACCGTCTTCCGCTATTATAAAGATCAAAACAGATTGGTACATTACATTTTCCCAATTTTAATTTCCTCTTCAGTTGCTGATTTCTATTAGCCTCTTTATTTTCTTAAGTTTTCTCTTGGGCGGGAAAATGGCGTGCGGCCGGCCAAAACTGTTCCCCTTGCGCGTGCCCGACGCTAGACTGCTGCGTTTTTATTTGCAGGCGGTGGGCTTCTGGCTAATGAAATTGGAGATAAAATGCACACAATCATAACTGCGATGATCAGCGAGAGTGGGTGATATAAATGTATGCTTCTTGCATACAATTTAGAGGCAATGGAGCCCTCTACCGGATTTCAGTTCCCGTGTCAAAGGAATTGGATACAATTCAGCCGTTAATTTGCGTTTCAATTCGGTCAGAACTCTTCAGAAGAAGATCAGCCGTAGTTTGGCGATCTTCCTTGAAAAAGGTGAAAAGTCTGCCAGACAAGACCATATATTCACGGAACGTCTGTATACTGTCTCACTCCCTTTTACTTAAAAGTCATCTATCTCAGTTTCCTTAATTTCTCAATTCCTGACATTGTAAGTTTGGTTAAGATGTTTGTCAAAGAAAGCGAAAGAAGCCCTCTTAAAATATAACCATGAACTAAAGCTGCATGTCATTTTCCAAGGAATGAGTCTGGAATAATCTTAGTTCGCAAGTGAAAATTTGAACCAGTCATGGTTCAGATGTACCTAAAATACTGAATCATAGTTTGATTCAGCGCAATCCCAACTGATCCTATTTTAAGACTCGCACAACAAAATAAGTTGCCTCACTCGAAAAGGCCCATGCGCAATTGGAAAATTTGCAGTTAAAAATCCTTTGAAAGACTAACCTGTATGACCTAATTAAAGTTTAAAACGCAGCGGCTACCGAGCAGTTTTGAGGTGAAACCCAGCGGATGTTCATCATTTTTTTTTTCACAGTTTCTTTTTTTTCGGCCGTAAATGACAAAGTTATCGATCGCAGTATGATTCCGAAGGAAGAAATGAATTTAAAGTTAGTTTATTGCAAACAGAGGTGTTAATGACATGCTGCTGAAAAAACTTCAATTGCTGAGTCGAAAAGAGACAGGATATCAGGTTTAAGCGCTGATCAAATATGCTAAAAAAAGTTGTTTGAAAGGCAGCTATTTCTGAGTTTGCAAAGAAATTCTGTCTTTGAATGGTCACCTGCCAAGAACGCATGTCTGACAAATGAGAAATTTAAAATGTCATGAATTTTTAAAAGCAACCGGAAAAAACTTGGCTATATTGAAAATTGTCTTCATTGGAGATCTTGAATTTTTATTGCTTACAGAACAGCATGGAGATTAATAATGTAGATTTAAGCTCTCGCAATTCGTAGAAATTTTTGTTTAATCACAGATTCACAGGCGTAAGTTGATTTTGTATCCTAGTCGTTAAAATTTGAAATTTGGTTTTACTCCGCTTCAAACAGGTACAGCTGTTGTTCTTGCGATAATTCCGTGCATTATTGCTTTTCATATATATCAACCAATCAAATCAGCACATTAATAAATTTTGCTGACATTATATCGCACTTCAGCGGAAATGACAGCGATTTACTTATGCGGTTTGATGACAGAAGGCAAAACTTTCCTGAAAGCTTAATTGTCTAAAATCCGCTGCAGTTCTTCCAAACCAGGGATTTCGTCTCTCAACTTAGCAGTTTAGGAAAATAAAGATGAGGTGTTATGGCTATAACAGGTCCTCTGTTTTTTACATAATTACAACCTGTCATTTGACTTTCCGAATGTGTGTTTAGTAATGTAAAATAATGTGTGATGTCATCCAATCACACACTATCCTAATGCTGATGTTATTAGATGCTGGAAAAGTTTCTTGTGATATTTTTTGTTATGCTTCGCAGGCCGCATGTGAGTTGCCGGATCTTGCTAAACACCTGGGGTAAGACGACTCACGTGAAAAGAACGAAAATAACATATGCATTGGAAATAGGCATCATCCGCTGAAAATTGGCTTAAGCCAATGGCACAATATGGACTCGAATGTTTGTCGTAGTTAGTACCAAATAACACCGGTCTTCCTTTCAATCAAGAATATGGCTGGAAGGATTTTTCTGAGGCAACTAATGTTATTTAACACCCTGAATTTTCTCACTCGTTTCGGTACTGCTGTAGAAAAGCTGGATGTCAACATTGCGGTGTTCTTTGACATGGATGACATCTTCCAGGAATATGTCTTCAAGTCGGCCGAACAAATGTTCCGATCAAGAAAAGTTGTAACTGGTAATGTGACTCCTAATGAGTTCTTGTTGGAGATGCATTTTTCAAGGCCTAATTTAACCGATGTCTTTCCCCTCGAATATGGTTTGAGTGGTTTGTTTCCCAAGATTTCAAACATCACTTCTGACTCCCAAGGCGTAATCTTCGTCAATGTAACAAAAGATGGACTACTTTATTCCTCGCTTTTGGAGAGTTCCGTGTTTCCATCAATTGGGCTACTACAGAGCAGAAGGGCATTTCCCATCACACAGGTAAATTAAAAATTCATCTGTCTAGCTTCTTTGTTTCAACTAAACTCACCTTTGACGCCCGTTAAGTGGTAATCTCAAGCGATTTTTCAATCTCTCCACTGATGTCAGCGAATTTCAATTTTTGGAATTTTTTCCATTACATAGGATATAAAAGCTTTATAATTTGGAAAAAATCTGTTAGCAGTTTGTTTCTTTTTTAATTTATCTACCTTTCATCCATATAACCAGCCAAGTTAACATCACATTTGGGTCAAAAGGAATTTAGAAATTCATCTCAGAATCTCGTCCCTCGCGGAAGCTCTTTTTCGCTCATCAGCAAAAGAGCGCGTAACGAACGCTAGGAACTTAATCAATATTTGGATACTGCTGCTTTCACACTTTTGGATGATATTTACAAAATAAATACAATCGTTTTATTTAAATTTCATCGTTAATAAAAAAAATAAACATGCTTGAAAAAAATTGTTCGGGTAGATGCGATTGAAAAAAATTCAAAAATATTGTGTTATCAGATATCAACTTGGCTTAATAAATGAATTGAACCACTAGGAATACTGGCAAGGAATGAATATTTATACTAATGTTTATGTCTAATGTGATATCGTCAACGTGTGTTAGCGCCTGCCCATTTTAAAGCCGACAAGATCTTAGTGCCCCCTGCAATCGTCTTGAAAAGCTACCTCATAAAATCTCGAGAAAAGGCCTAAAAAGAATTCTCCTTTTCCTTTCATTTTTTCGTTTTACGGAAACTATCAGTTATATAACTTAGTTAATCTACCATTCAATGCGAAAATCCGAAGGATAGTCACTTTTGAATGACAAAAAAAAAAAAGAGGAAATTTCCGACAAAAAACATCTGCGGCTCGAAGTAATTTCGCCATCTATCTAGGGTTAATTAGACTAAAAATACGTTGAATTAAATTTTCATATTCATTTTCAAAAGGCTAAAGAAAATATTCTTTCATATATTTAAACATTTGAAACCTAATAATTCAGTGGGAAAGTAATCTAAAATTTAGATATTACATGTTTCAAAATATTGCTTGGCTTTTCATTAACATTTTTTAAGATTATGAATTTTGGGAAAAATTCATCTATTCTAAAGTCAGTTTTGCACCATAAAGGTAACAAAGCTGTCATTATTGTATCACGAATGAAAGCTTTCATGAAGAAATAGCTGGCGATAAAAGATAAGCACAATTCAAACAGAGATCAGACATATTAAGCTAGTAAACGAACGACAGGCGGTTGGCATAAGTTAAGGAAATCCTTTACAAAAATGATAAAATATGAATAAACCATTCCATTCCTGTCTGGTGACGAGCAGTTTAGAATTTACAGTTATTCAACAATAATTGTTGTTTTTTTTCTATATTGGAAGCTCATCGTTGACTTTCCTCATATATAGACGCTTGTTTCAAATGGTTGTGTGCTATCTAAGTAGCTCCCTTGTAGTTATTTAATGAACGGCCATATTCATGTAGAGACAGCAGTGTGTTCCATTGTGGTTCTTCAGAAAACATACCCCAGGCCTTCATTTTACTGATTCATATCGGTAATCAAGACATTTTATTAACAATTTTCATAGATTTTATTTGTGGCACTAGAGCAATTTAATTGTAAATCACTCCGGCTGATATGCTTATATGTATATCTGTTCTTTAGAGCAAATAGTTATCCGACTGTGGCTGTTAAGCTTGAAGAAAAACTTTGATGTTCGAAATAGTTTGCCTCGATTTCACTGCGAACAAGCCTGAGAAATGTTTCCGGTCCCCCTTTGCGGTAATAATTTAAAGGCAACACTTTCAACGCATCAGAAGCAAAACTAAACCCCATCACTTTGACATGACCAAAAGCGTTTTCCACTCTAGAATGGAATCGCTTCCCCCTTTGTACAATATGGAGGAAACGTTCTGTATTATCCCAAGGTACCCCCTTTATGCTATCCTATTCCTACATTTAGAGAGCTGCTGAAGAGCAACGGCTTTCGTAAACTTTCTTTGAACATGACTCTGAAATAATAATATTACGCTAAGAAATATAAGTAAATGATCTAAAAGGTATTCAGTAATTGAAAACACGGTGTATGTTAGCAGCTGCTTTTTCACGTATTGAATCTCTGTCTTCCACGTAAAAATCACCTTAAACGAGAACAACACCGAAAATATAGGTATGGTAAGAAAGAAAATAACCAACTTTATGGAAAGAAAGTCAACGGGAATTAGAATGGCTGGGGATGTAAAAGGTATGCAAGGATTGAAACTTGAAAAAATGTAAAAGTGCATCTATGGAAATCGTCTTTCGTTTGTTTGTTTGTTCGTTTGTTTCTTTGCTTTGATTGTTGGTCTGTTATTTTCAAAAGGAAAGTTCTGGCGGATTCACAAGAGTTGCAGCGCCATCAATAATGGAATATGCACAAGTAATGGTGAAAATTATGGAGAAAATGGGCTGGAGGACCCTCAGTTTGGTGACATCAGCCACGTATGAGGGGCATGTATTTGCTGACGCTCTCAAGCGCTTAGCTCAGGGAAAGAAATGGCGTGTATTAACCTCATTATGGATTCAAGGAGACGAAAGTCTTCAAGAAATAACAACGGGACTTCTGCGCGTTATGTCAGCCAAATCGGATGTAATTATCGGGCACGTTCGTGAAAAGAGCAACGACAATATGTTTTGGACGATTCAAAAGTTGCAAGCCATTGAGAATAGTAGCGTATGGCTCGTTACTAGGCCTACCACGTACGGTGTACAGAACATAAGTTCGATTCCAACTGGACTGATTCAGATCAGCTGCAAATTACCTGAGGTTGGACATGACTATGAGTTGTACGTAAAAGCATTGTACGATTCTTTTGTCATGTTCGAAAGTGCTTTTAAAATTTCAGTGAGGACAATAAACAATGAGCGAAAACAGGTCCTGAACACTTCAGAGAAATACAAATTTCTGCGGAGAACGGCTATGATGTAAGTCAATGATCCATCTTAGAACTTGTAAAGTTTCTCTTTTTTTGGTTGTTTCATTTCACTCATTCATTGTGCGGATACAGTTTAGCGCTGAGAGAGAGATAGGGTCGCTTCTCAGGAAGGAAGCACTGAACTAAGGGAAGTAGATGAGTGGGATAAGGGACGGATAGCTTCATTGATGAGTTTGCAAAAGAATACTGTCTCCAAAGTGCAGCTGAGTAGGACCACGTCTCTGTGAGCGGTTCTCACAGAGATGTGGCAGTACTTGTCTTGTCAAATTATTAGAGGTCACTTTCGTTTGAAAGATTTATGTATGGTACGTACAGAAAGCTAGATGAATCACTTCAATGCCAGGCAGTTCAATTTTTTTCCATCTTAAACTGAACACTTTACCTCGACAATGTACAACAATAACCCAAACTCTAGTGTATCAGAAGTTTACCCAGTCGTTGATTTGATCTTTTGTTCGAAAGTTTATTTATTCATCTATCCTGGTTAATCATTCGTCAGGGGGATAGATCGGTCGTTCTTCTCTTTAATTAGCCCTCTTTCATCCTGTACTTTTTGTTCCTTCTTTAGCCGTTTAAAGGATACTTACATAAGAGGTAGCAGCAAGCTTTTCAGAGCTCACGATTTATCAGAACGACACCATTCAGCCTTTGACATCTGGAATTTAAGGGAGGATCTCGATAGCAGGAAACATTGGCAACATGTTGGACTTGGTACAACAACTGGACTCGCATTAGAGCCCATTGCAAACCACAATGATAACACCCTCTTTCCACTACTACATCCTAAGCACCCCGTCCTGCGGGTGCCTGTCGTCGAGTGGCCCCCTCTCGTGGTCTCAAAAGATCCAGCGTTGACGATGAGCCGCAAATCATGCGTTGGAAGAACTTTACCTTGCTATAAGTACTTAAGTGTCCAAAATTCTACGCAGACGGCTAAGCAACTTCTTTGCTGCTATGGAGCGTCTATAGACTTTTTGAAGTTTCTAAGAAGAGACCTCGGGTTTGATACGGAAATTTACTTCAATCCAGATGGGCGATACGGGAAGTTCGAACCCGTGAACAGCACCTGGAATGGAATTATAAATGAAATTATCTCTGGCAAAGCGGATCTAGCTCTCGATGTGGCCGGAAACTTTGAAAGATCAAGGGTAGTGGAATTTGCATACCCTAGCATTGCATCAGCAATGAACATTTTGGTCAGGAAAGATCGCTCCTACAAGGAACAAGGTATAAGGTTATTTTGCAATGTAACCGGGTTTGCTTACTTGCAAGAAAGTGTCCAGGCTCGATTTAAAATCAGATCAGTGCCGATATAAGTCGGGACTCAATTGGTCCTGATGTAACACAGTATCCAGTATGACATTGTTAGGAGTAAGTGAGAATACTTTCAGATAGTGTACTTTTTTATTTTTTATTTTTTGTCATCTTTTTTTTTTTTTTTTTTTTTGCAAAGAAACTTAATTGTGGAAATCTTTAAAAAAATGTAATTTAAATACTTCTACTCTTTTCTCTATCAGTAAGCATCTGGTACTCTTGGCTGGAACCGTTCCGATATGAGCTTTGGATCGCTATCCTGGTGACATGTAACGTGATCCTGTTTGTAGTTTGGTGGCTTGACAGGAAGAGTCCAAAAGGATATTATGTCCTCCTCAAGGACAGTGACGAAGATGCTTTTACACTTTTAGGTAAGAAGCAAAGCAAATCCATATGGTTTTTAGCAAGGGATGGGAATGGGAAGAAAAAGATAAGGCATTTATCGCCCGGTAACCCTAGCCTGGGACATCTTTGTTGACGATTCGTACACTCTAAAATGATTTTTCAACTTAAAAGAATGATGACTCGGGTCCAACCCGACTTATGATGACTCAGGTCCTAGAAGCTTTATACACAGCATAAGGGACTTTTCTCTCCTCTGGATGAGTGCACTCCTGAAGAGGACGGTTTTTGTTAGTGATGACCGACTTTCAGACAACCGAAGCAGGAGTCATCTCAAGGTCAGGTGTCTAAGTCAGAATAAAGTACCTTTCCCCTAATGATGACTTCCACTTAGATTGGTTTGTCGAAACCCAAGTCACCGTCACCGTCACCGTAAACGAATTCTTTTAGATGAGCCTTCACCCGGACGATCATGCTAACGCTATCGGGTTGATATCATTAACTGTGCTAAGACTTTCTTTCCAGACGCCATGAGTTATGTTTGGGGCGTGGCATTTAGTAAGGACATTGGTGCGGAAAAGACTCCACGCAGCAACAGCGCTCGTACCGTTTCCGCGGTTTATGCGTTACTGGCCTTGATCATGGTGAATACCTACTGTGCAAACCTCATGGCCTTCTTACTTGATGATCCATACAAACTGCCCATCAGTGGTGTAAAAGATGCCAAGGTAAGTGCCGTTTATCGAACCTTGTTCAATTGAGTATGAAAAGCATCAAGAATTGTAATGTGTTTGCTAGAACACGACCTCTAATTGGTTCAGGAAGCTTGCCTCACTATCTCCACCGATCAGAAGAAAAAAGGTATTTAAAACTTAATCAAACTCAGATTGCATTTTAGTTACTATTCATTCCCGACGTTAGACACCAAACGACATGATTCCCGTTTAAAGCCGGTTGCCGTTATTCCAATTGTACTCTCGTTGGCTCCTTGACTGTCCTGATCACATTGGTTCTACTAACTTACGCCCTATCGAAAAGCATTCGACTACTTTTCAATTTTTATGTGCAGCAAAATGCAGCTACTCTGACATTACGAATACTGTAATTTCAGCTTGCGTTAAAAATAACCATCGCTATTACCCAAGTTTATGACAGACTGAACTGATGAATTAGTTTTCCCAAAAGCGAGCGAGTTTAAACCACGATCTTGTTGTGAGAGGGCGCGAGGGATTTAGGTCTGTAAACATCCTATGGAATTTGCCTTCAGTTAACATCGATTGAGTTATTGCAAAAACTAATCTTAGCCTTAAGAAAGACGCGAAGCATTTGTCACCAAAAAGAACCGAAAAAAAGGAATTTGATGACGTATGTAAAATTCGAGTCCCAATCAGTTGAGCTACAGATGCTCTGAAAAAAGAGCTACGGACGTAATTTTTTCTACATCGTTTTTATTTTCTACAAAAAAAAGGCTAAGGAAGGATTTCAATCCAAAGCACTAGTTCCAAAGACGTTTCAGTCCACCTCTGTCGTCTAATGTTATTCTCGTCTCATTTCAATAGCTCACCGAGAAGTCTCTTTACCCACCGGATGGTTTTAAACTCGGAGTCACACGCGGGAGTAACGAGGAAGCATACTTCAAAAATCACGTCAAAGACTTTTTCAGGAAGATTTACCACGTTAACTTAAAAATACATCTGGTGGATGGTTTTCAGGCAGGGATACAGCAGCTTACAAACGAGTATGTTTTAAGTAAATTATAATCTTCGTATGCAGTCATGTTTCTTGAACTTTTAGATCCGAGGGCTGGATATTCAAAACCAGACAACTTCACATCGTGGTAGTTTGACAAATAACACACGCACAATCAATGAGTCCGCCACACAGCCAATGAGCAGTTACTCAATTAAACAAGACAGTGAGTCAGTCCGTAAATTGATCCGCAGCCATTTAGTCAATCAGTAATGCAGCTTGTCGTGCGGTCCATGAGTTTGTTTGCTAATCAGTTAGAACTTGATCATTAATTCATTCAATTATTTCTGCAATCAGTCAGTAAGTCAGTCAGGGGTCAGCCAATCAGTTGATCGGTCGGTCAGACAGTAAGCCAGTAAGACAGTTTGACAGGCAGAGAAGCAGGTAGTTCATCACTAATTATGATTTGAAATAAGCTGATCGTCAGTAAAGAATTTACTTAGTTCTACTAATTGCTGATCGCAATATTTTCTATCTCAGCGAGCTGGATGGACTTGTGGGTGACTACTTGTCTTTGAAGCAAGCTGGAAACAATGATGCGAACTGCAGATACAGCCTCGCTGGGGAAAACTTCTACAACTTTGGCTATGGTTTTGTTTTCCCAAAAGGTTCACCATGGATAGAGGAAGCAACTTTGTCAGTGTTAAAGAACCAAGAGAATGGCAGTATTCAAGCTATTTTAGATTACTGGTTCAACAAGAAGGAATGTACCACGAAACCAGTGAAAGAACTTGGTCCCGAGAAATTTATTGGGTTATTTCTGCTTCTTCTCGGTGTAATTGGGTTCAGTATAATTTCTTTGATATCCGAGATGCTCATCATATTTGTGCTGGTTAAATTCGGACGTCACCTGGGTCCCATGGGAAAGTCTTTGACGCGCATGATCTTTAGTGTGCGCAAGGGAGAAGAAAACGACATTCACATAAAGTGGTTGCAGTTGTACAGGAGACATAAGAGCATGCGCCCAAACGAGGTGCAATTCACTGAACCTCATCACGATGTTTCGATTCGAAGAGCGAGCTTTTGTAACCTGAGCTTTGAGTATGCAAATGAGATGTTACCCTTTGATGAACAGTCGGTGTATCTTCGTAGAAGTCAGCTATTGGCAGTGGAAGATCTATCCCTTTCGGCTGGTGGGAATTCCGAATCAAATAACAATACCTCTGATAGAACAGAGAATTCGACGCTTTGAGTATCAATAGATGATGTGGCTTTAGATTATACCACCACAAAACTGGCGAAATCATTGGGCAAATAGGCATCCCTTGTCACTCAGCACTCGTAGGGGTACCGAAGTTAGTAGCACACCAACGAAGGCGAAAAAAATTAAAACTTCAATATCTGCTATGGCCGTATTGATAGATTATACTAAAACAAAATTTTAATTTAAGTCTTATGACAAGTCAAAATATAGCCTGGGAAATGAGTGACGTGCAGAAAGAGCATTAAGGCTATTCTTATCCTGATAATATAAGGACTACGCCCAACCCAGTGAAGTTAAGAGTTCAAATGGATAAGTGAGTAAAATGTTGTCCAAACGTAGCACATACGTTTCACTAATACCTTTCGTTTCAATTGGGTGCAATATTTGTACCTCAACTAATTATGTGCGGGTCTCATAGCAAATACATGCGAAGGGAAAAGAGAGAAGAAAATGATCATCAGAAACAAGTTTACGTTGACATAAACGGCAAGAATTGAACTTTCAGTTGTGGAGCAAAAACAAAATTACATAAAATTGTCGCAAATGAGAGATCTTTCTGTATCTTTCCCAGGAGAACTCTCTCGGTCTACTTGGAGTATAGGTGATTCTACAACCGTACATAACTCTGTCATAAAACTTGCAACACACTCAGTAAGAACGTCCCCCCGCCATGTGGAACATCATTTTTACTGACATTTTTGGCCCAGTCAACACATGTTTCAAGACCATGACGCCTACCACACCAATAAATAAAATGGTTCCATTAAAAATACGTACCATAGTATCTTCGCTTTGAACAAGGGTAGAAAACTGTTTCATTATATGAACTGTTCAGAAGTAAACATGATTAAGATGAAAAGTAGACATTCAACTTTATAATTACAACGTATGATTTTATACAACTTTGTATTATACCCATGTCTTTTTTACAGAATTGTTCTACAGTTCAAAGAAATAAAAGGAGAGGAAGTAAAATACAGCTATGCTGTCCCGTTTGTCCGTTACGGCCGTCAGGCTCTTTATTTAACATGCTTCTAAAAAGTAGCTTGTGCTGTAAAAATAAACAAACGCACAAAAGCTGATGGAACGATTGTTACTAAAACGACTTACCCACAAGAACGCATTAGTAATCAACAAATAAATAAATACTGACACACTTCAAGCTTTCACCCTTAGTCTGTTTTCACGACGAATGTATGTAACAATAAAGTGGCATTTTAGCTCCACAACACATTCTTTACAGAGTCGACCCACTGTTGTAAACAACAAAATACATGGGGAAGAGTTTACTGAAACAAAAATTAAGTAAATAAACTCCTTCCGGTAGCTGGTGTGTCGATGGCTAACTTCCACGACTGGGTAATTGTCCGAAAAACGAATTTTCTGGCGGGTAAGCGAAGCTTCGAGGGAAAATGTGAAATTTTGAGGACAGTCTCTCAGCAAAGGACATCACAGCCGACATACCAGCAAGCCAGAAGGTGGCTTATTTGATTTATAATCCTCCCATTACGTGTCATACCGCGCGATGACAATAAATTTTCTTGACATTTTGTACTTTCTGGAGCAGAATTTGAGATCTGCTTTTTAATATCACTACCACGATTACTCTACTAAACCAATTGGTTTTCTTCCGGGTAAAGTAATAAAGATTAAAAAGTAAAACACTAGAGCTGGCTTCTTCCCGGTCCAGTGATTTTGCACCACGCGATGTAAAGTAGCCAATAGAATCACGCGGAAATTAATAGTGGGTTGCAATGTCACATAGACCATGGAAAACTAATCTATATTAACACATCAAATTCATCCATGGTCTCAATTCCTTACATCTTCCTTTCTCACGTTGGTAAAAATGTAGATTTAAGCCCAGGGATTCTTGTTTTGTTCAATTGAATCTGAGGGAAAAAATGGCATATTATTTAAATTGGTCTTTCAGTAAATTATCATCACATATTATATCCTTTAAAAATATGACATATGACGAGAAATGAAAACCACGGGGGAGATATTGAACTGTCGTTCACACACCTTGTACTAAGTCGTCGGCAGATTCTTCCACAAGGCTGTGTTTGTCAAAGAGACCTGGCAATTCGGGGACCGTGCTGGCCACAGAAGACTGAGATCTACGCATTGACACTTCCTGTGAACTGAGGTGAGAGTAAAATCAGAGAATCACTTGGACAACTATTCCAATCTAGGCACACAAATCAGCCTCTCTATCGACAAGTAAATACATGAAAAACTCATTACTACCGTTGTTCTCTATTGTTTAATTTTACAGCGAAAAAACGGTTCGCCTCATCGTCCTTTCTTGGCCCTCTTCACATCGTGTAGAGAGTCTTTATTAAATCATTATTATTATTATTATCATTATTCTTTAGCGTTATGTGACAACCAAAGTACTAAGCAGAGACACTAGGCCATCAAACTTGGCTCGTTACTTTAGTTAAAAGTACCTCAGCTGTCGAAGCTCTTTACGAGAAACCCTAACAGGAGTAGAAGCTTGAGAAGGAACTCCCATTCCCTTTTCGGCGAGAGAATGCTTTAAGGTAATAGATAACAAAATGGAAGATATCAATCAATCAATCAATGAATTTGAAGTTCAGTTTGTCCGTACGTTGGTCCGTGAGTCAGTCAGTCATTTAGTCAACCAATCATTCAATAAGTCAGTCATTAATTCAAACAGTCAATCAGTTACTTATTGAGACAAGATAATTTGGTTTTATCAGATGAGTTGAAGATGTGAATTGGCCACCGTTCAGAGAACCTAAAGCCGATGTTCGAATGTTAGACCCTTTTAGAGCGCGGATTTGCTCTGACGAAAGGTTGAAGCTGGAACCTCAGCTTTAGAAACTCTTTACGGTGGACAATTCACATTATAAACTCAATTGATGAAACCAAATTATATTGTAATACGCCCCACCAACGCAGCACCATAGTTTATTTAAAGACTTACCCTTATTATTCAGTTATTGAGACAGTCAGCGAGCAAGTCGATCAGTCAACAATCCAGTCTGTCAGTCAATCAGTCAGTCATTTACTCAGTAAGTCAAACAGTCAATCAGGCACAAAGTCAGTCTGTCAGTCAGTGAGTAAAACAGTCATTTTATTTGTCAGTCAGTCAGTGGACAATAAGCTAACTAACCAACGGCAAAAAATTAAAAAAATGTTAGAGAGTAACCAAGGAATTACATAGCCAAAGAGGAAAACAAGACACCCAACCCAAAATGCAGGCCATAAAGGAAGCCAACAGTCATTCTTACAAAATCACCAGGGGAATATTTACCTTCATACGGGAAACGTCTGTCGCTAATTGCTTGGTGTAGACATCTGTACTTTTATGCTGAGCTTCCAGTTCACTACTGGCCATAAAAACATCCGATTCAACACTGGTACCCATTCCAGACACCATCTTCTCTCGCAGTTTCTTTTTCAGGTCGCGGCTTGTTTTCTTGTAGTAATACAGATCTTTCTCCAACTGTTGGGCTCTATTTTCAAGTTCACTGCGATAAAAGAGAAATATTTGGTTTAGTTTACATGCTGTTACAATTGTATCATTTTCTTTGTGTCCGTACGACTGCAGATCTTCATTTCACCCTTAAGACAGGACATAACCTTTTATCTACATACAGTATTTTTCTACGTGAGCTATGGTAGACATCACTCTTGGCTGAATTACACTTCAATACTATGCTAACATTATTCCTTTCAAAGAAATGCGACAAAACCAAACACAAATATTAAACTACAACAAAAACAACTACACGGTATACCAGCGAAAAAGGGTGACTTGAATTCTGCATTTCAAACTAAATTAAATATGACCCGGATTGTTGTTACGTTTTTCAATAAGGTACCTTATTCTCTCATCTGGTGTCTCATTTAACTCAGCATCACGAAGTTTGTTCATTAAGAACTGTATCCTCTGTTCGTATTTCTTTTGATGTTCCACAAGTCTTCGGTCTCCTTTTATTCCAGCCTGCTGCAATCCTCGACCCAGTTCACCTATGATCCGTTCTTGCTCGGTTATACGAACCTGACGAAATTCAATGTAAAAAAATGGTAAGTAACATACTCATGTTGCAAAGTAATCTACAAAATTTAATCTCAGATGGAAGCAAAACATTCTCACGGAGGGAGAGCCAGTTTTCGCTGTTCTATCCTTTTGCTGATTATGTATTCATTTTTCTCCGAAGAGGAAGACGAATTATCATCAGACTGCCTTTCATACGTTACCCCATCGCTGATTCATTTATACTTACCTCCAAATCGCTGCAATGTAGTTCCAGTTTCTTCTCACTTCCCCGCAACTCGACAACTTTCTCAAAGTATTTTGACAACAGGGCGGTGGCTTCCCTTTGTGAGAGGTTACTCAGCTTGTTCATCAGTCCTTCTCGGTCTTTGTCTGTAAGAAGTTTACCACTGTCCAATTCTTTTTGTTGGGTAGCAATTCCATCGTTTTTAAACTCGATCGCAGCTTCTAGCGCGTCGATACCTTCGTCTAGTTCAATAAGCCTGGACAGAACAGAAGCATATCTCAATAGTGTTTGGTCTTGCTTTAACCAAAAAACCTCGGTATGATAAAAAATTACTTTGGTTGCTGTTAAAACGATCGATTGATCTTCATTACATGAACCTATTGTCAGTCATTATTAACTCTCGTCACCTGTCAGCTTTACGGTGCATCGATAACGATTCTGAGAGTTAGGGGGTTAAAATATGTACATTTTACCTCCTTTCTTCCTTAGGATCTAACAAGGAGCCTTCCTGTAGTTTCTGCTCTAAAAGTTCACGTTGTTTTAGAAGTTCATCTTTTGTTCTCTCCAAAGTTTTTGCACTTTCATTGCTCTTACTTTGACTTGAAGCGTCAGTTTCTAGAAAACAAATTATGGTAAAATGATTATAGGCGTTCTGTGATAATTCAAATTATTAAAAGGTTGTCACACTCTTAGTAAATTTAAGTGTCTGATCCCAGTCCGCTTAGCTGTTAAAATCCTAACCTTGGCATATGTTGAACGGTACAAGTTCTTGCTTTATTTCCGCAATCAGTGATAATAGTGAGGAAATCGAGCAAACGAATAACAACAATTGTACACTAGAATAAAGCCATGCATGGAAAACTTAAAGAATCCAAGTGGTATTCTGTGTGATGAAACAGATTGTCCAAGTTAAATAAAAAGGATCTTGACCTTTCCGGCATTTCTGTCTTTTCTGTCACGACAGAGACGTCAATCGACTTTTAAGATAAAAGTAGTTCGATGATTCTCTGGTGAAGTAGCTCAAGGTGATATTTCGTATAAACCAGTAATTCAGGATTTTAACAAAGAATCCTACCGTCCACATTTTTCCCTTTTTGTTGGATCTGTTTATCAACTTCTCCAAGTTGGGTAGATAGTCGAAGAATATCCTAGAGGATTCAAATGAAAATGATTTCATCATTAAGAAGGTGTCGGAGTCCACACGTTTATTCGAGTTGAACCCTTTAGCCCCTAAGAGTGACTAGCATCTAATTTCTCCTCACAATATCAGCCCTGAATCAAACACGAAAGTCATGAGAATAGAGGAGGTGATCACCAGCTAAAGCAGCTCTTGATTGTTAAACAAATTCTCCTTGTCAGCCTCTTTGGAAATGTATGGAAAACAGTATGGAGAATATGCATACTGATGTTAGGGTGTAAAGGGTTAATGAAGTGGTTTAATTCACTAAACTATTTCTCTTCTCTGTGACTTAATAGTTTGAACAAGGAAGTGTCTCCTTAAAGAAAATATAAAAGTTAAAATGTGTTTTTTTTCTTACCTTGGTAAGTATCTGGCTAGAGCGTAGTTTCTTCATTTCCAGTTCACTTTTCTCGGCCAGCATGGCTTCTTTGTTTAGTAGGATGGCTTCTCTTTTCTTCAGCTCCTCTGCTAAAGCTTCCATGGCCTCCTTTCTCCTTAAAATTTTTTCGACTTCATTATCCAACCATTGACGGCGTTGCTCTAATTTTGCTTGTTCATCGCTGTAAAAAGAACAGTAGACGTCCTAGGGGTATCATTATTTTTTCGGTTTAGGGTAAAATTCAAGAGTAACCACCGCAACGGTTAAAGAGCTCTGAGATCTCGCTCGTTCTTTAGTAGTACATTAAAATGTGGCCTGTCTGGGGCTTTGCCTAATAGAAATTAGTGAAAGAAAAGCTGGCCAGTGCTCGTTCAGAAGGGAACTCCTAACCCAATGAACCTTTCTCTGCAATACCGTATCTAGGAAGATTCGTACCTCTCCTTTTCTTCAGATCCTTGTTTACCAACACTTCTAAGTCGCCGCTTAGCGGCTGCCACCTCTTCTGTTTTCCTTTTAAGTATCTTCTGCTGCTGGCTCATATTATCTTCAAGTTCCTTGATCTTGTGCTGTTGTTTCTGCATTTCTCTCTCCATTTTTATTTTCCTGTCAGCCTCTTCTTTAAGCTTCTTCTGGAGCTGATCCTGTTGATTTCTCATCCTGTCAATGTGCACCTCGAGTTCCTGAACTTTCTTTTCCCTCTCTTCGTGCAGGGCGCTTATTTTTTCATTGTCCTATGGAATATTTAAAGAAAATGAAAAGTAAAAAGGTTATCTTTTTGACAAGAAATTTCCAAATGCAGACCCATGCATGATACAACTGACGCACTTGCGAGACCAACTGTTCAAAAAAGTTCTGTTCAAAACCTTACGAATGATCACATCGAAAAGAACCGATACCAAGCTACAAAAAGATGGGTAAGAGAGAGAACGCTATGGACGCAGCGGCCTAATGCGCTGCCTTGGTCTTCAAGGCGGTCCAGGTTCCAGTGCTGCTATCTCGAATGTTCCAGCTGTTTACCGAAGGAGACGAGAGCCATTCTCAGACATTTCATCTTACGAGTAGGCAAAACAAGATAAGCTCTCTTCTGTGTCTTTACGGTGGGAAAGAACGAAGAAGTGCCAAGTATAACATAGAATACTTGTAGCAGCTTAAACGTCCAAAACATAAGTCTTACCTTTTGCTTTCGTTTCAAAGCCTGAAGCTTGGCCTCCACCGCCTGCAACTTTTTCTTATACTCGGTTTCGACTTTTTGTTTCTCCGCGACTTCGTGATTAGTTTTAGATTCGTATTCTTCCAGAGTTTTCTTACTTTCTTCCAACTCTTTTTTGGCTTTTTCCAACTCCTGTTTCATGGACTTTATTTTCTCGGAGTACTGCTTCTTTGTGTCCTTGGCTTCCCTATCACTCTTGGCTAGTTCCTTGATCAACTCCTCTTTTTGCCTAAACATTTATAATCAAAACATCACACATTAAACAAAAGAGGCAAGAGGCAACTATACAGCTAATTTCTTTCAATAAGGAGAAGGATATAAAGGTTTTGATATAAAACGTGCGCTGGCTACCGAGGAGAAGGACAACGATGGAAAGAAAGGGAAGGAATAGAAAGATTGGGAAAAAAAAAGAAAGAGGGGAAGGGAGGAGATTGAGAGGGAGAGAGAGGATGATGAAGTAAAGGAGGAGGATGACACGGAAAAAGAGGAAAACAAGAAGGATAAAGAGCAGCAAGAGAGGGGCGGTTGAAGACGCTGAAATAAACGAAGTGGGGGGATGAGGAGGGGTGATGGGGAAGAGGACAAGGAAGACGAAGAAAAGGAGAAGGAGGAGAGAGAAGCTGGGGAAGGGATGGTTGATGGAAAAGTAGGAAGGGGGAAGGAGGGAAACGAAGAAAACGTGAATGTGAGGAATGGGGAAGATCAACTTTGAGCAACGGTACCTTATATTAATAGTTAAATCTCTCAGTTTTTGCTGGGCGGAGTGGAGTCTTAACTCTGATTGTTTCACTTCGTTTCCGATAACTTGAGTACTCGATCGCAATGCTTCAACTTCATTATGTTCCGCTGAGTCAGGTCTTGACCCTCTACCCTTCGATTCTGCCAAATCTTTTGTAGAGACCTAACGCAAACGATTTCACGAACAAGTTTATTACAGCAAACGCATATACCATCTAAAGCAAGAATGTGTGGAGGTAGAGGTGCAAATCTATGGAAAAGTATTTTGTTTGTTTACATGACAATGTTTTGTAAAAAGAATATAAGTGCACAAAGCGTTTTTAAACCATTCACCTTACCGTTACCCAAGATCTTTAAAGTCTTTGATTGTTTAGGAACAGTCTCAGGTACCCGTGGTATTTTCGAGCTTTCTCTTTTCATATTCCAAGTCCTGCCCAATTCCCTGAGAATAAATAAATATTATTCTACGATTTAAAAACAAATATGCCGACCAATGTTAGAAAAAGCAAGTAAATAGAGTCAGAACGAACTTTCTTGTGCATGTTCTGAGGCGAGCATGTCTCTCTCAATTTTGATGTAAACAGGATGAGGTTGGTTAGCACAAAAAGATCCCGGTCAATTAGTACGTTACTAAAAATAAATCACACAAATCTACACTTAGCCTTCGCTTCCCTCTGGGTGAATTTTTTGTACCTTGAAGGTTCTTCATCCACCTCGTCTGCACTTTCACTGCTGTCAGACAAGGTGCATACAACCTCGTCTTCCTCCTCGTGTTGGCTGACTAGCAACTGACTGCGTGCTCTGAAATCTTGTATGACTCTGTCAACTATGAACTAGACACGAAACAGAAGCAATCAAATTTCCTTCTTAGAACCTAAGGCAAGAAGAGTAAGAAATGTAAAGGCCTTTAACTTTCTTGAGTGTATGGCTCTCTTTCTTAAGGCAATACGGCACGCAGACTTAAAGTATGACAGGCAAGGGGAGTAGGAGTGATACTTGGAGACCTCTTTCCGGAAAAAAAAAATTGGATTAAAAACAATCTCCGCGCCCCACTACTGCTGATCTCTTCCCTCGGGATTTTTTTTTATCTCAACACACAGTGTAGCTCGTTAAGGCTTACCACAGGCGGGCTGCTGTGAACTTCTCTATCATTCATAGACGCCGTCCCATCTTCAACTAATGGCGCAGTATGAATACGTGTTCCTCGAGGACTGGAGAAGACCATTTTGTCTTCTAAAAGAACAACATATAAGCCCAGTAAACAGAATTAAATTTTATAGAAGGATAATCTAATCTGGTCGCACAATTTTGCTAAAAAAGCAGAAAAAAAATTACTTCAATCGTACCTTGATGACCCCCTTGGTTAAGAAGGAGTTGATTAAGCTGGAGTTGTTGCTGGAATAGTTGATCTTCATGTTTTTTCAAGCGATTCTGCGCTTCTTGCAGTTGGTTGTTGAGTTTAAGTTTCTCTTCCTCGAGTTTATGCGCATGCTCCCTTAAAAATTCGATCTCCTTTGATTTCTCCGCGAATATTTCTTCATCACTTGACAAATCTTCCTTGTACTATGAAGGAAAGGGATTCGTGGTTTAGACGGGGAAATGGCAAGGCCGATTGGGAGGCGATAAACTTAATTTTACTGCTTCATTTGCGTAACTTTGTCTATCCTGAAAACTTCAAAATCGTCACCATTACCTTGTTAAGTTCTTTCTTAAGCTGCTCTATCAAGTCGGCTTGTTGTTGACGACTGGTGTTTGGAGTCCAGATTGGTCTCGACCTGATCTGCTCTACAGCTTTAAGCAACCGGTCAAACTGGCTACACTGATTATTTGACATCACGCCGGCCTTATGCAGAGCTTTTAATTGATTTAAAGCATCGGAAAGAAGCTGTTTATATGTGTCACACGCTCCACGAGATCTAAAAGAGGAAAAAAAAAAACTCTTTTTCATTGGCTCCACGATTATATCGAAATACCTCACATCATGCTAGGAGGGGAAGTGATGTCAAATCTAATTTAGTGCACAAATAGGATTTTAAAAAATTGAAATGCAGCAATATTTGGCAAATTATTTTTCGTAGTTCCTTACCTTTCTAATTCATCTTCTAGCGACTTGATTCGCTCGGCATCTTCTCCTGTACCGGCAGACCCAAAAGATGAACCACGGCGCCGTTGAAGTTCTTCACGGAGAGCCTACATCAAAAGACAAAAAGAGTGAAGTGCCACGATTAACGCGAGAGAAACACACAGGTGTAATTTTAAGGTTCAAACTTTGGGATAGAGGGACGGACAGGGGGCAGGAGGCACAGTAACACCTAACGACAAACGAAAACTGACTTTTGTCAAATATAATTGTACTTTTAGCTGGCACTATCTGGCTGACAAAGGCTTCTTCCCTTGGTGCCATTACAAATAAGTGAAGTCTGAGAGCGAGCGCTTTTTGTGTCTTCATTTAATGTAGGTTACGTTAAATAACCCAACATGGTCTTTGAGTTCGCAATAGAATATTTTGGGGTATTTTCTTAAAATTCAAGTGAATCAAATTCACCAACACACACACTGATATAAGATCACTTTACCTGTATCTCGCTTTGCATTTCTGCCAGTCTTGTATTCTGTGGATCACGATTAACCACTGGCTTGTTGCGGATGTTTCTAGCCTAAAAAGAAGGGAATATTGTGTGCGGCAATCTTCGCTTTACCTGACGTACCCATAAGTCTTAGTTTAGACTTAGTCTTGCCTTAGTTTCCTTTTCTTTCGCTTTAAACTAAGGTCCAACATACTCACCCTCGTGGCATACTTTAAAGAATTCAAATTTTCCGCAAAGTCTGTTGCACAAGGACTGAGACACGTTATCATCAATGTTCTGGAATTGCCTCCCAAGGAATCTTTTAGCAGTCTTGTTACCTTACTGTCCCTGTATGGAACATGGAGGACCTAAAATGGCAATCAGAAAATGTAGCAAGGTAAAGTTGAAGGTTCACTTCCGGTCATGTAAGTTATGCAGGTCAAATTCTGAATTCTTACAGACTTACTGTCTACGAAAAACAGTTTGACAGCAACGAGCCTTTTGAACTGGTCAAAGAATAGAACTTAAGAGTTTTCCTTGCAAGAATAGGATGGTACTGGATTGGCACCGCGATTCTGAGACAAAACACTAATATCTAAAAAGTTAATCTCAGATGGACTTTAAAGGAGCCAGAATTAAGGGTATTGTAACTGAGAGCAAGCATCGCGGCTTGCAAAGGAGCGACTCAATGAAGAAGACTCACTGGACGATGCACTAAGCACGACTTGACGTTGAAAGGCTAAATTATGATCATTAATTACTTTAATAGTTGCAGTTAACCCGTGAATTTGTGACATTATCTCATCCACAAGGTCAAAACATTACTTATTACCTGTATTCGTCATGTAGATGACATAGATTTAACGAAAAAGACAGAAGCTTTAAGTAACAAGAAAACCATGCGTATTTTGAACTGGTACCGAGTCAATAGGCCTCCATGTCTTGCATGAATACACCTTTCTAGTATCATAATACGTTTCTTCGCATACCTTCTTTTTGGAGTCCGCCAGAGCACTAATCACATTTCCCAGCGCTAACAAACCACTGTTAATGTACACAGACTCCTTGAACCTTTCACCGACGTTTCCTGTTCGATGAGCTCTCTCTGAACCAGCAAGATCAACGAAGTGGAACTTGGCATACTTGTAATCCGTGAAGTCTGACAAATAATTAAGAGAAGTCAATGATTAGTCTTCAGTGCCCAGCTATCTATTAACAAAAGAGTGGAGATAGGCTAAAGAAAGCGCAGTTTTATCATTTTACCAAGCTAGTAAAGATTGCTTAAAACGGAAATACGATCGAAAAAAAACACACACGCAAACAAGGAAACAAAAAAATACCAAGACATGGGTTATAATAACTTTCTCTATAAGCAGTTGCCGATGTTGTAATAGGGGACTGGGTCCGAAAAGAGGCCATGAGGCTTCTCGAGGCTAAACAGACGGTGGTGAGAGGTCTGGTGACTAGCTTTTATTGAAACACCTGTCAAGACATATATACATACATACTAAATTTCTTACCCATGTCGCTCTTTTTCTCACTGTCCACATGCTCATCTTCAGCCAGAGGTTTTTGCTCTTTTTTTCAAGAAATCAAAGGACGCAAGAATGAGGATACGAATAACAAGTAATTTGTGAATGTGAAAAAATTAACGTCATAATCTCATAAATTTAACTCTTAATGTCAATAACTAATCTTTAAATCCATATTAAGCTCAAAAAAGTAGTAATTTGAGGTATTTTTGTCAAAATACTCGCGTGTAAAAGCAAGAGCTCATTACATGATGAAGCAATGGAGGGATATGGAATAACCTAAGTAACAAACGTCCAAAACTTTTCGCGGCTCCGCTACTCGGTTTTGCAAGTGCATCGCTTGTCAACCTAAAACGTTCATTAAAAGACCAGCTACCCAAGCTAGAGAGGAGATCCTTGTGTCTTTGTTTATGCATCTTTCCATTGAAAAGTGGGCTATACACCTGATTTGGGCTTTCCTCCTTCAATCAAAATCTATCGCTAACGCAACCTCGTTCCGAACGAATAAGATTGCTAAGTTGAAATTGCCAATTTTTCAACTTGCCACTTCGCCCTCTTCGCTGCTTAATACTTAGAACTGGACATCTACGTAAAAGTCAATGTCGTTTTTAGACTTTTCTTTTACCAACATATAGAGTGAAAATCGTATGTGATCGGCTGGAGCGTTCATTCATATTCGTGGTGCCCACTTGCCGCCCAGCTGATCCTGAGTCCAGGCAGCTCATAACTTCATCTGCTGTGTTCACTGGCTGTTCAGTGGCTCCTACAATAACTGAAACAAGAGAGGAAAAATTCTGTACCTGATAGAGCCATTTTCATTTGCGAGTCAAGAGTAATTCGGTATTGCTCTGGCTTTGCTTTATTTCGCTCTGCGATTGGTCTAGAAATCTCGCGCCATTCCCTAAACCAATAAGATGCGAAACTAACACTAACCGTGATTTGGACACCCGCGTTTTCCCGCGCTTTTGGAAATTGCCTGTTTTTACTTTGAGTTCCAATGGTATTTTTCTATTTCGATAATCGAAGACAAAAAGCTTCAAATTTTTTGAGATGGAGAAACGAGATTTTTTTTGGCACAGCAGCCAGAAATTTATAAGAATGCTTTTATACTCAGCCTCCTTTCCAGTGACTTGCAGCAAGATCACTTACAGAGAGCAATTTTCATTTGAGTGAGGAAAATAATCCGAAATTGGTTTGTTTTGACTCTACCTCAGTCTATGATTGGTCCATAAAATTCACGTCACTCTTTCAACCAATCAGATGCAATTATCCAAACCACTCGCGATTTGGTCTCTCACGTTTTCCCGCTCTTTAGGCAATTTTTCGGCTTTACTTTAAGTTCTTACTGACTTTTTAAGGTACCGGACGGGTGTTTCCTTTCTTCGTTAAAGCAGATGATTAAGTTTGGGATATATAACAGCTAACTCTTTCGCTTCGTGCACGAAATTTGGTACAACAAAACTCAACAACACTACGGCAGTAAGCCTTCTGCCGATTGTATCATAGCAGTACCTGTATTTCCCTTCTCGTCCTCTCTGACATGAATATCTTTGCTGGATGTATCCATATCGAGTAAATCTCTCAACTCCTCCATGTAAATCTCAACATAGGATACAGTCACAACAAACTCTGTTTTGTGTTTGTTTCCTGTGGAAAAAAACCTGGATATGAGTTATTTTGGGGATTATAGTGTTATCAACAGTTTTGAGTGAATAGATGACATCATCATGATCATGAAAATGATTACAGCTGTGGGTAAGTGTGAGTAAAATATTAATTTTTTGCCTGACACCTCCAGAGATGACACCTGGCTATAGATGGCAAACTGGTGGGGTTAAACGAACTTAAATCCTAATAATTATAATAATCATCATCATCATCACAACCATCATCATCATCATCACCACCACCATCATCATCATCATCATCACCACCACCATCATCATCATCATCACCACCATCATCATCATCATCATTGTAATCATCATTATTAAGAACTGGATCTTTGGATAATGCAATTCAAGAGTTTTCATTGGCTTAGCCATCATGGGTTATGAGCCATTACACCATGCTCTAGTAAGTGTACACATCAAAAAAAGTTTACAAAATAAGGTTGGGAAGATTTATCGATATTTTTGGGTGTTTTTTAAAATACTTATACCACTCACCACTTGTCAGATATGAGGCAATTATACCCAACTCAGCCCTATGGACCATGTTGGCTATCTCTCATCTCATATCCAATGCACACTCCTGGAATAATTATTTTTATAATTAACATCATAAATTTTTAACTTAATGTTTTACTTCATCATCTTTTCTTTACCCATTACTCATGACAAGTCAAACATGGCAATAGATTCAATATGGTGAAATAAGAACTATAAAAATTCCTTCCTTGAAGAATCAATTGAGGGTAAATAGAGCATGATGCTAGTTCACTAATGAAATATCAGTTATTATGAAGTGATTACAATCTCTATCTCTGTTGAAATGATAAACTTCTGAGCAAACAGGTGCCCTATGGTGCTTGTCCCTCACTGAGAAGATCTCCTAAACAATCCACTTTTACTCTACGGTTTCAATCCCTTAGAGAAGAGGTATGACTAAAATCCTGTTACATGATGCTTTGCAAAACCCTTTTTGAAAATCCTGCATTTCCCTGTGATAACATTTACCTCCATAATCTGAAAAGTTGTTTAACAGCTCTAAGAATGATCCCATACTGTTCTTC
>NC_089314.1:10340164-10422664 GCF_036669915.1 Pocillopora verrucosa
TGGCTGGCTGGTTCTGAACGTGACTGACTGACTGACTGAAATGACTAACTGGTTGACTGTTGACTGACTAACTTACAGCCTGGCTGGCTAATGGACTGACAGACGTGGGCATTCGATGGGCACGAAAAGTATACAGTGCCACAATGAATGAGTAATTTTCTGGTCTTAAATTAATCGATATATAAATGAAAAAAGATCACATGCAGCGGCTTTTCCCGTGCTTCTCACTGGCTAAAATGTCAAGTTAAAGCGACGATAAATTTGTTGGAACGTTAGAGGAATGGGAAGGGGGGAATTAGCTGGAGTAACCTAGCCTCGTAACCAGACTTTCCATGGCCAAGTGGTTGGAGAGTAACAGTTACACGGTAGGATCTGGGTACGAGATGGGGAGTAACCCCCACAATTTGGAAGGCAATGAGAGTCTTGAACAACAAAAGCTTTGTTAATGTACCATTCCCTGGCTGCTACAACGTCTACAGAATTTAGTTCAACACGTTTGGAGCCTGATGCTAGTTTAAATAAAACACCACTGCTCATTGACAAAGAATGAACACTCCTCTCCTGTAAATGGGCCAATCACAATCACTATTATGAGCTCTGAAGCTGCTATCGTTGATATTTGCGATGTAAGAATCGGCTCAAAAACCGCCCGATAGTCGCTTTCAAGATAATTTTGTGCTGGACGCGGGACAAACATAGATAGGTTCGTCATAAAGACTCCGACTGTTTCATCGCAGCAGACTGAAGAGAGTTCGCACCCTCCTTTAAATGAAACTGCGAAGATAAGGCAAGAAATTGTCCCGAATTAAGTTAGCTTTCATATGGACGGTGGTTGGTTGTTTTGTCTTCATGTAAAATGTTGGTCGATCATCTCAGAAAGTTTGTGCTAGATAAGCATAATAAAATAATTAAAAAACATATTTTTTGAGGAAATAAATCATAGTTTTAGATCACTTTGATTAACGCCTTGTACAACAAAAAATTGTTTCCTTCACTGGGAATCCAATAGACAATGATAATCGACGAGAGAAAAATAACGTAGTTTTCTGTATGAAGGACATCTCTTGCCGCATAATATGCCGGGAAAATACCGCACTGATAATGTCGCTTTTTTCCTTGCCCTATCAGAAATTCTGGCTAGAATTTATAAAAATCAACAGAGCACTTTCAGCCAATTAAGAGAGTGTCTCTGTAAGAGCGGTCCGGTCGATTTTGCTTGGGACACGGATTTCGCTCGTTTCTCGTGTGTTGTAAGACATTCACGTACCTATACTAAAACCACAATCAGTTTGATCGGATCTCTTTACTTTTCAGAGTTTTACGAAAATTAAATTTCACTCGAGCGAAGGCTTGTCGTGACACTTTTCAAGACTTTAATTTCATACAACTTTGGAGGACAATTTACAAAAAACTACGGAACTCAGCAAAAAAAAATACCACAGCCATGTCTACTGACTCTATCTTATCTATCGAGGCGACTTTCGTAAACATCACGAGTCAATCAAGGAAACAGGAAGACTTGAATGACACCTTATCGGTTCGCCTAAATCAAACACGCCAAAACCGATCAAATTCAAGGTAAATTTTTGAAAAAGTGAGGCGTTCTTAACTGATCCAACTAACATAGCTAGGAAGTAGGTACCATAGAAAAGGTAACTACAGAAAAAAACTTTGCGGTCCGACCTTTACGAGAACTTTATAAGTCCGTGAACTTACCTAATTTTCGGCAATCTCCAAGTTTGGCCGCCATTTTGAGGGATTTGTCAACATGAAGTGTAACCGATATAAATCAAGCAGGTAGATCTAAAACCGTCAGAAATACATACGAAAGCAATTCAAATGAACTTTACTTTCAATTCAAGCGGCAAAATTTAAAATTGTTTGTTAAACTTACCATCCCCATGCGACCATTTATTCCAACAATTCAAACACTACAACTTTCTGAATTCCCCTCGTCGATTCCACCGCAAGAAATAACCTGTGCCACCCAAGCTTCGACTCGAATGTGTAGTATGATACAAATAACATAACTGCTTCATCTCCGCGGCAATATCACGGTGGTATTTTGATTTTCCGATCGACAAGAACGGTGATCAAGAATCGATCGGTTTGTTTACCTCATAAACGTGACCGCTGACCAGCTGCTGACTGAAAACAGTACGGTTCAGTGGCGAGGGGCGGGGTGAGGGGTGGGTGCGGGCAGATTATCAGAAGATTTTCGGGAACATTCGAACGTATGCATTAAAGTATCATGATAAACATTAGGATTCTCAGTCTTAATGCGAAGGCATACTTCGTGTTGCAGACAACTTTTGTTTTACTTAGTATTCTTTTTATTTCAAATACATTTTGTTCTAAATAGGACTAGCATCAGTTCATTGATTTAAAAACAAATCTTTACCACGTAAATAAATGTGTTTAGATAATCGAGATAACCATTGAACTTCTTGTATCGCACCGGAGATAACGTGTCTTGTCTTTGCCCAACTCTGAGAGCGTGGAGCGGCAAAGACGCGAGATACGAGTCTCGCGTCTCGCGGCTTCTCCATGCTCACAGGATACGCGTGACCTCACTATCTTTAAGAAAAATAAGAGACTGCACGAAGTCTGTATTCCGTTCAACCATTTCATAAGAGTGACGCGAGTCTTTCAATTGAGTGAGAAAGTCACAAACCCATTCTTTACCTCACGAGCGTAACCACTGACCACTCACGAATTACAGTAGGCTTCTCCTTTGACGCGGAAATTGAAATCGTATCGAATATACAAAGTTATGGTAAGTTCCTTTAGATCTCCCGAACTTGTATCGCGTTGGAAACAATTACAGGTACAGGAAATAGTCGTTCATTAGCGAGACGTTCATTTGGTCTCAGGAATGCTTTTTGAATAGCAAAGATGGAAAAAACTTTGGTTCATCGCCTGACTTAAGTGGTTTGGTACGACTGTCTGAATGCAATGACGAAGTAAAACATCATTTGATAAGCTGCCACCTGTCTAAAGAGGTTTTTAAGTGAAAATGAGCTAATCTTGGCAAGGATTGGCCTATTTCACCTCGCTCAGGAGGATAAACAAAAAAATGTGGATTTGCTATAGGCATCGCCACACTCTGAGGAAGATTTGGAGAAGTGCAAAGGTAACATGTCAGTATCCTGATCATGATGGTGTCAGGAAGCGTATCCAAGGCAGAGATGTAATTACTTTGCATATGTCTCAGGACATTCAAAAGCTTTTTGGAGTTATTATTCTAGTTGAATCAGGTAGTCTTCAGTAACATTTTCTGTTATCTATTTTTGTCACGTGACACATCTGCTCGAAAAGAGAAGAAATTCTTTATTAGATGAAGGGTACTTAAGTACACATCACGTTGAAAAAAAATAGATCTATGTGTAAGTGCTTTTAATTACAGATGGAAATATGTACAATGTTGCTCGGTTGATAATCGATAATGTTTTTGTTGAAGATCAAATCACCTGACAACGCAATATACTTTCTCATGCGTACGGTTCACAATTATTTGCGGTCAGTTTTCCTCAGTTTTTATGATTCTCATAAACCAGTATGATTAAATTTGCAGACTAAAACACCCCGTATTTGATTCAGAATAATAAAAGTAAACAGTGCATGTCGGTTTTTAATTCCTGATGGATGCTACTGGACTTTACTTTAACTGAGAAATTTGCAATCGCTTACCTCAGCTCTCTGTGTCCCATGCCGTAAGAAGCACAAGAAAGAAGTTGATGATAGTGAGTCTTGGCTGAGACAAGAAGAATCAGAGAAGAATCTGCGGTCCCCAGAAACGCCACTTTTAAACACGAGACAACTAAGGTAAGTTGAATTAAGTGTTATTTGTTTTATTTAAAACTATCGTTCAGATTATAAGATACGCGAAAAACTCTCCCCACCGATTTTTTCTTACATTCTGTTAATCAAAAGTTTCAATAATTATAAAGGCTTTCTTGTTGATTGTCTTAATAGTAGCAGTTTTCAGGATCCAAGGGGAGCAAAACTCGGAGAGAACAATTTTCTGTGTAGCTAGCCATAGGTAAGGCGACATGCCGGCTTTATACTTCTTCCGGCGTGATAACGATAATGATGACAACAATGGGCGAAAAGCACCGTCCGCTAATGATGACGATTATCATAGTTATTAACAAATCTCAGTTATAGTCCTGAAAAAAATCTCAGGGTGTCCTTTGAACCATCCACTTAATCTCGCCAGAAGTCAAAGTTGCCTACACTCATTCTAAGGTTCGTGCGATTTTACGACGAATTTTCAATTCCCGGTGTGTTGCGTGCGCGACTTTTGATAGAAAAAACCTGCACACGCCATAACTTAAAAGAACGTGTTAGCGGAATGAATCAAATCTCTATCACTTTGCATGCATTCTTGGGAACAGAAAAAATTACTTAGAGCAAACATTCTAAGTATAGTGTTCATTCCGTGCAATGGGGCATAAATAAAAGGTTCTGGTGGAAAAGACACCTTATTTTATGACAAGCAAAAAGGTTATATGGGTACCCGGTTAAAAATATATTGATAACTCTATTAATTAATACCAGTTCTAATTTAAAGGAGAAAGTTTTGAGAATAAAATAAAAGTTGTCTGTACCACGAAGCATGCCTTCACTGTTTAGACTGATAGTCCTAGAGCTTTTTGAGCATGTATTCGAATATCTTATGACGATAAGCCCGCCACCCACCCCACCCCGCGCTATGCTGTTTTCACTTAGCGGCTGGTCAGCGGTCACGTTTATGAGGTAAACAAACCGATCGATTCCTGATCACCGTTCTTGTCGATTGGAAAATCAAAAAACCACCGTGATATTGCCGCGGAGATGAAGCGGTTATGTTACTTGACACGTACTTCACATTAGAGTCAAAGCTTGGGTGGCACAGGTTATTTCTTGCGGTGGAATCGACGAGGGGAATTCGAACACTAGTTGTAGTGTTTGAATTGTTGAAAGAAATGGTCGCATGGGGATTGTAAGTTTAACGAACAATTTCAAATTTTGCCGCTTGAATTGAAAGTAAAGTTCATTTTAATTGCTTTCGTGTGTATTTCTGACGGTTTTAGATCTACCTGCTTGATTTATATCGGTTACGCTTCATGTTGACAAATCCCTCAAAATGGCGGCCAAACTTGGAGATTGCCGAAAATTAGGTAAGTTCTCGTAAGGTCGGGCCGCAAAGTTTTTTTCTGTAGTTACCTTTTCTATGGTACCTACTTCCTAGCTATGTTAGTTGGATCAGTTAAGAACGCCTCACTTTTTCAAAAATTTACCTTGAATTTGATCGGTTTTGGTGTGTTTGATTTAGGCGAACCGATAAGGTGTCATTCAAGTCTTCCTGTTTCCTTGATTGACACGTGATGTTTACGAAAGTCGCCTCGATAGATAAGATAGAGTTAATATGCATGGCTGTGGTATTTGTTTTTTGCTGAGTTCCGTGGTTTTTTGTAAATTGTCCTCCAAAGTTGTATGAAATTAAAGTCTTGAAAAGTGTCACGACAAGCCTTCGCTCGAGTGAAATTCAATTTCCGTAAAACTCTGAAAAATAAAGAGATCCGATCAAACTGATTGTGGTTTTAGTATAGGTACGTGAATGTCTTACAACACACGAGAAACGAGCGAAATCCGTGTCTCAAGCAAAATCGACCGGACCGCTCTTACAGAGACACTCTCTTAAAGCAGGTTACTATGAAAAAGCTCTTGCGCTTCAAAAGCAATATGCTCACTTACTGAAATGGCAAATTGTGTTAAAGTTTCATTGAATACATAATGAGATTTAGCAACTTGAAATTACTACCTTTGGAAGCATCTGGTCCCGACACCATCATGAAATAAAATTCACGTTTGTTTTCGTAGTTTCGATATCTTTACAAAGGAAGGTGGGAGAGGGTATATTTCGAGCAAATATTATTAGAGATCGTAGAGATCTGTCAGATCTTTACGGTCTCAATTGAGCGGTTCTCCGTTAAATTTCTTCATACAGATTCGAAACCCGAAACATTTGCGTCAAGAAGGCATCGAAAAAAGTGGTTATATGCCGGCTAAATATTCACCTTTAAAAACTTAATAAGGAATACTTTATCTAGGTCTGAGTATAATTAAAACCATGTCGGTTTTCATTACGTGAGATGGTAAGTTGGCAAAAATAGAAAATTACCAAACTACGGCGAACGTTTGTGTGAAAATTGTTATTCTGTGGATGTGCTGCGGGTGGTATTACGTGCATAGACATATTGACATACGTTATTGCACCTAATTAAAGCAGAGTCTTTGCAAAGTCTCTCGTGCAGGTGACATGTCTCAAAATTGACCAAGGAAGTGAAAGTGATCATGCTCTTGAAAAAATTTCGTCTGCACTTTCGCACGAGGTAATTTGATGCAACGACACACCAGTAAGGTGTGCATGATTATTCGGACCAGCAGTCTACTCTCACGAGGAGTATAATTATATCAATAACTGAGCTATTTCAAAATGTGATGAGAACAAAAAAGTGGCCTAGACAGCCGAGCGTGTCACTGTTGTTTTTACGACATTTTGACGTCTCATGTGATCTTATGCTGAGTATATAGACAAACGGCAACATGGAATCTATTTGTTGTATATTTTACATCAAAACAGGTAAGAAACTGTCAAAATGCGTGCGTAATGCAGCCTATCATCTCAGATTATTTACCTTCTAACAGGTGTCTTAAAGGAAGTAGATTCAGATCACGCATCTCAAAGTATATAAATAAGGAGGTTCTCGCCTTAAATAAAGTTATGAGAGCTGTTAGCCGACTAAGATAATGTCGACAAAACTTAACTCAACTTTGAATGGAACACAGGCATCACTGACATGGTCGACTCTGAGCTGCGGTTTCAATCCCACGGCAGAAAAGATTGGAAAAACCTTTGCCTACTGTCTGATATTTTTAGTTTCTTTGGTCGGAAATTCCTTGATTGGAATAGTTGTCTACAAGACAAAAACCTTGAGAAGGCCCATAAACTTTTTAATTGTTAACATGGCCTTGTCCGATCTGTTGTTTCCTATTTTCCTGTTTCCTCGGGATTTAGTTCGGCTATACGCAGGCTCCTGGTTGGTCAGCGGTCCTCTTGGGCAAACTTTGTGTAAACTGCGACCTTTTTTATTGGAAATTTTGACTGCCGTTTCAATTCAAAGCCTGGTTCTGATAGCAGTAGATCGATTTGGAGCTGTTCTATTTCCCCTCCGTTCCCCGCCCATCAGGGCAAAGCGATGCCGGTTCCTTATTCTCTGTATGTGGATCATCGCCGTGGCAGCCTGGTGCCCAGACCTATTCGCTTATAAACTCGTAGAGTCTCCCAGTGGGCTGGCTTGTAAACTGCAGTGGAAAGACACATTTGGAAAATCTTCGTCTTCCCAAAACCACGATGCAGCAATGATCGCTGTTTTCTGGTACGTTCCGTTGGTCCTCATCGCCATACTGTACTTTGCAATTGCCATAAAGATCAAGTCCCAGAAGATTCCGGGCGTGCAATTAGAGAACGCAAGAGAAAAACGTTTGAGGAGAGAGAGAAGTGTTCTGAAGTTATCCATTGCCATCGTGACAACGTTTGCAGTATGCTGGCTGCCACTCAGTATCTATGTATTGCTGATTCTTTATTCATCTGACGGTCTCAATATCATGTCAACCTGTGCTTTCCGATATTTCGCAAGTGTAGCTTTTTTTCTAGCTCGCTCTTATTGTGGTATAAACCCGTGTGTTTGTTTCATTTTCAGTCAAAATTATCGTCAAGGTCTCAAGAATCTCTTCGGCCGCTTCAGGGTTAATAAAAACGTATCGTAATTGCGCTCCGGCCTGTTCTATGTTGTTTTATAATTGATTTTCAGATTAGAACTCATTTAGAATCTGAGAGCTAGATTGAAATGAGATCCTTTCTTAGAATCATCAAAACGAATTTTGTTCAAATGATCGTTCGCAGGCTGTTTGTGACAACAAATAATTGTAAATAAAGACCTGACCAAGCAGTGGTTCAAGGCGAAACTGAAATCTAAATTGTAAACAATATCCATTTCAAACCTATTTTGTAAAACACCTTGATTATAGCTGTCATTTAAAGCACGGATAAAGTTTCAATCATTATGGGGTTTCTTTAGAAACTTTGTACATCAATGTATACCTTTTCTTGACTGTGGCTGAACTGTCATCTACTGTATAAATTTCTGGTTCATGTATTTTGTAGATTCTTCTTGGGTGCTTACAGAAGAAGTAATAGAAAAGAAAGTTTAGAAACACTAAAAGAAACTTTTTGCCTCCATGGTTCTTGAGTCGTTATGCAATAGAAATAACTCGGGGTGGGGGGGGGGGGGGCGCTATTCTGACATAGTGCTTTCATTAGAGATCGAACATTTTACAGATCCACTCATTCCTTGTATATTAAGAAAGAATATTAAAAAGTTGGACTAAAAAAAAAGAGAGAAAGGAATGGATAAAAGCAGACCATACAAAGTGGGGGAATATTGGTACAGGAATTAGGGTAAATTCTGTACCATGTTAAGAACAGCACTCAAGAACCAGAAAAAGAACTGCTTAAAGACTCTTACCTACTCAACCCTAAAAGAGCACTTATTTTCTCGCCACGATTTCTAGACGAGGGAGGAAATAAGAAAGTTCTATACCATATTAAATAGGACCCAGAAAGAACCTGCTCAAAGGCCTGTACTTGCTCAAGGCCAAAACAGTACTTTTTCCCCCTTCACGGCCTCTAGACGAGAGAGGAGGTGTAAGTTAGGTGGGTTAATAGTATTTGTTAACTGGTAACGAGCACTGAATTTTTCTTCCGGTCGAAGGTGGCTAACCTTGGGTGCTTTATGCAATTTAAATCTGGCTTTCAATCTCTTTCTACTTCCTTTTTGAAAAGTAACTTACCCAATTAGTTTATTTTGCCTGAGATTTTACGTTGTGGTTTTTGTTTAGGAAGTAGGGAGAGGATATTATTTGGTTTAGAAAGTGACTAACCCCCTGTATGGCTTACTGATTGACCAAGTGACGGATAGAATAACTTATAGACTGACTGACTGATTAGCTGACTTGCTGACGGACTAACTGACTCGCTTACTATTTAAATATGTTTCTGAGTTACTTACTAAACAACTAACTGGCCGGCTGTCTGACTGACTGATTGCCTACTGATTGACTAACTGACGGATTGACAGACGGATTGCTTACTGATTGACAGAGCAATTTACTTACTGGTTGACTGACTGACTGGCTGACAGACCAACTGACCTACCAGTTGACTGACCGACTGGCGGGCTGTTAGGATAACTGACTTACTAGTTGAATGACTGCTGGCTGACAGACTAACTGACTTACTAGTTGAATGACTGACCGACAGACTGACTGACCGACTGACCGGCTGACAGACTTACTGACTTACTAGTTGACTGACTGACTGGTTAACAGACCAACTGACTTACTGTTTGACTGACCGAATGGCGGGCTGACAAACTAACTGACTTACTAGTCGGCTGACTGACTGACTGACTAACTGACTGGCTGACAGACTAACTGACTTACTAGTAGAACGACTGGCTGGCTGACAGACTAACTAACTTACTAGTTGAATGACTGACTGACTGACTTGCGGACAGACTGACTGACTTGCTAGTTGCTTGACTGACTTACCAGTTGACAGACCAACTGACTTACTAGTTGACTGACTGATCTGCATGACTGGTGGGCTGACAGATTAACTGACTTACTAGTTGACTGACTGACTGACTGACTGACTGACTGGCTGACAGACTAACTGACTAGTTGACTGACTGACCGACTGACTTACTGGTTGACAGACCAACTTACGTACTGGTTGACTAACAGACTGGCGGGTTGACAGACAACTGACTTACGAACCGACTAAGTGAATGACCATTAGCAGCAAACCTGTTGACCTACCAAGCCCCATTTTTGCACCAGTTTACCATTTCTTGTGTTGTTTGTTTCTGTTGTTTCTTCGATTTTAGTGATTTTCATGGAGAATTATGACCATTTTTCGCCTTAACTTTGTCTTATTTTTGCGATAGGGACTCGGTGAAACGATGACATACTATCTGACGGGAAAAGTTGTCGAAGTCGCCAGGACGCCCAGTCAGCAGTAATATATATAATCTTTAACCTCTTCATTGCCAACTCGGAAAGTTCAATAACATTTTTCAACTTGAAAGCAAGTTGAACATTCGATGGGAAATTCCATATCTACGCTGGCCCATGTATGATTCTCTTTTCAATTTGGTTGGTTTAGCAAGAAGTTCTCGCGTTTTTGGGTAGATGCTTAAATTGTTGTACAAATCGTTACTACTTCAAGATTAGCATATTTGAAATAAGATTTCTGGTTTCATCAGATGACCTTAGACCGGGTTCTTAACACTGACGATGAAAGTTTAGTTGGACGCTTGTCTTCAAACAAGCGAGAAACACCGGAAATAATTTAAACCATACTTTTCAAATATCTCGTGGTTTATTTGAGATTATTGTCCACAAAAAAATACTATTATGTCGCTTCCAAATTAACACTTATACGTTGTCGCCTCTAATGGAAGGAATTCTTGTAATAAAAATGCAGGAAAGGATCATAAGTTGTAATAGAACTAAACAAATATATTCGCATCAACGTTACAGCGGAGAACAGAATACTCGATCCACAAAGGTAGTACTTTAGAATAGATTATAAAAGTAGAAAATTGTTCCTACTTTTCGAAGCTAGTTTTCTTCTCTGGAAGCGGCGGTGAGAAGGCCAACAAAGTAAAAACAAACAAACAAACAACGAAAATATACGACAACACGGCCGCGTACAAATTACAACGAAAGACTCGAAAACTACAGCCGGGACAAATACATCATCATGGTGGGAAGGGGTGGGATTTTGACAGACTGATAGGTGTAACCATGGTAACTAACCTCCTTGAGATTCTTAAAGTCTCCCTCGCCTCAGGCTCTCTGTATAATAAATTTTGAATAAGTCCTTCCAGGAATAGAAGTGACAACTCGAACGGCCCGATAAATAGGAAGCGGCCTGTGACCCTCATCTGATGCCGTTCAGGTAGCCATAAGTTAAGAGCTCCAACAGTTTGGGTACCGCAATCACTTAGTAACGCCTCAACCGAAAGACTCTCTCAGAGAACCCTTTCACAAAAATTGGCGGCCTTTACTTGGAATTCATGGTACATGAGCCTCACATGGGCAACACCACCGTGAAGTACCATCGTCGCCCGTGATATATTTGGAATTTTATAGTGATCGGGGCGTTCGGAGCGAATTTACGGCGCCTTTTTTCTAATGGATTCGTTTGGTATGCGTCAGCCAGTGACCTACTTTAGGAAAGGATTATGCGTAGAGGGCAAAGTAGATGAACTTAAACCGAGCTAAACGGCCGTAAATCAGTCCAGAAAATCACGCGATCCAAAGGAACAACCACTTAAGCGAGGTAAGGTTGCTTAAATTTAAACCTAATTCAGATTTTCAGGTTGAGAGTGAGACCGTCTATTCTCATAAAAATCCTTATACTTCGCCCATTGCGCATTATAAACATATATCCATCTTTGCAAAGGTGCATTGTGCAAGCTTGGGCTATTTGTGCTGAGACACCTTGTCACAAAATTTTTTTTCTCTGTAAGAGGTGAAAGTTTAAGATTTGAACCTCCAATCAAAACAAGTCAGTCTCGTGACGTCAGTTTCCTTTCTTTCTCTCTCCAATTGATCCTTGTGAACAAGTTTTGTCCGCGTCTGGTCGAAAAAAGGGAAGAGACTTGAGATTTCCTAAATAGCGATGGCGATTAACCCTTAATTCCCATTTTGTTTTAGCGAGACCACTTCATAAGTGGAGAAGATTTGTAAAGTGTGTTAAGTCGCTGAGCTGTTCTGTTCCTCAACTGAGAGAGGCTTCTTCTCCATCGTAAAGTGAAACTAAGTGAAAATAGCAAAGGTGAGCTGTATCATTTGACGCGACCGACATCGTATTAGTTCGCAGTAACCCCCTTCCTGTTAAAACTGTCGATCGATCTCGATCGTCGACTCTCTCTAATCGATAGTAATGTACCGCGCGATGTATTTTTTTTTTATGAATAGATAGAATATCTGCGAAAGCGGCAAAGTCCTGATAGCGCTGTCCGTCGATACGGTCGAAACAACAACTTCCTGTATGCTTTTTTAGTTTCAGCTTTAGACCCTGAGTATTTCTTGAAACCTTGAGCTTTTTCTCTTGCGAACAAGGATGGCGATGCAAAACGATTGCAACTCCATTTTGGCGTTATCATCAAACCACATCAGATGTTCCTCTGAAGGTGTTCAAAGTTATCAGTCGTGCCATATAAATATAACTCTTTCAGATCGCACTTTGCTTATTCTCGTTTACTAGTTATTTTGTGTCTTCCTTTATGGTCGGTATTCTTTATTGAATCGATCACCACTGGTCACTGCAGGTATTTTGAATCATACAATCTCACTATACGAAGTTAAACATCAAAGTAAAATATTCAGGAAATGATCGGAATTTTATTCAAAGAAAGGTTACTCTGCTAAAATAAGGCGAGCCACATTGTGACTTAAACTGAAGGCCAGGACTATTCCAAAGCTGGGAATCCACTTGTATTTATTTGATCTGGTCATGCATAATTTTTAAAGGCTGGGTTTGTGCAAGCGATGGCGATGGAGTTGACGCTTGCAAGGTTTATTGAAGAGCGTGGCGTTACCGCAGGATTTCCGTATGTCAAAAAAAAAATGTGACATAAAATTTACGTCCAAGTGCGTTTAAGCGCTCTAGAATATGTACTAATTTAATTAAGGTTCTATATTTGTTTTGAAAGAAAGTATTTGCAAGCATAAAGGGCAAAAAGATTCATACGATTACTATCATATAAAACTTATTCAAACGTTATAGCCTCTTACTGTCTCAATACTGCTTTTCCCTCTTCGTTTCCTCGCTGATTAGACTTTACAAAATAAGTTCAAACACCTTTCTGGATACTCCTACCCCGGGGCCCCCTTTTTGACAAAGATTTCCCCTAAAAATTTAAGGAAGGGGCACATTGGGCCTGTGGACAAGTGGAGTAAGTCCTTTCTGAGTCGTAGTCGAAGGTGTAAGAACACCCCCCTTCAGTGAAATTAAAGAATTGAGGTCCTTCATGATCGAAGTCATTAGTTCAACAGAATTAGAAGTAATGGAATCATAATGGGGTTTTATGACCCTCAGAGTTACGATCACCGCTGAAAAGTGACGCATGAGAGGCGACAGGAGAATTCCGCTACTAAATGCGTCAGTTCGATTTTCACTGAAATGTATTGCTCTGTACTTCTGATAATAATTGTGACTCATGCTGCAACTTAAGTGAAAACCAACCTCTATTGCTGTTATTCCCAAGGAATAACAAATGGGCAATTTCGATTTCGTTTCCCACACGACCTAAGAAAATTCACGCTTTGCGTTTACTTTAAACAGTATTTCACGCGACACGAATTAAGGGAACATTTAAGCCTCGCCCTTCTTTAATATATGCGTAACGAATTATTTTCAAGGGTAATCATAACCATTTCAATTTACTCAAATGCGATTGGTGCATTAGCTGCTTTATTTTTTTACTAATTATTCTGTGGAGTTGGCTGTAATCGGATACCCGTAATCGGACATATCAGTAATGGTAATAGGACCCGAGTGGAGTCCAATTCGGTCTGTAATTATACGAGTAATTAACAAAAATTGGACGACCGCAAAGCCGAATCACGAGTATGATTACAGACAGAATTGGACGACACCAAGTCCCGTTACCAATTAATCATAACCATTTCAATTACTCGTATGATTCCAGAACCAATTAGACTCTTTTTGGTCATATTTCCATTTTAAAATTTTTTTAAATCATTCCAGGAATTTGAGGCGACAATTATAAAGCGGCAAATATGAAGCGACAACTTGTCATCCTTACCGGCTCCCATTCAGTTGGTTCAGAAGATCGTCTGAACTTGACCAGCTGGGTGCTTGATCACAGACATGTTTTTCTCGGTAAACAGATAAAGGTAAAGTTTTCGCGCTCCAATCAAAGACAGTCAGTCTCGTGACGTCATTTTCATCTCGTCCTCCCTCCAATGGGACCCTGGGATAGTCCACAGCTGGTTTGAAAGGAGTTTGTGATTTAGCCTAAAACCAGCTATGTACCGTGAATTCCCCTTCTTTAGCGGAAAATCGTATGAACGGTTGTTTTCATCATAAGTGGAGAAGATTTTTAAAGAGTTTTGAGTCGCAAGTCCTCAATTTAGAGAGACTTCCCCTCTTTCCTGCACTGAATGCCAGCACGCACAGTTGAGGTAAGCTGTCTCATGTTGCGCACATCCCTGAATTATGTTTTTCTTGTGGCTGTAAATGTTTAGTTCGCCGTCATCAACCGATGGCGAGAAACACAGACTGTTCCTGCTGAAACTATCGATCCCAACGCTTCTTTGTTCGAATACAGTGTACCGTACGGCGTGGTTTGGACAAGCTTTCGGAGTGGTTATTTTCACAGAACGAGTGAGCCAATACTTAACGAAAGCGGCAAAGATCCCCTTAAAAATTCCTCTTTTCTAAGCTTATAAATTCAGAAGGAACGAGACTCAGCGCTAGCCATAGATTTGGTCTAAAAAAAAACTGCCCATATGCTCCTTTAGGCGTGAGTATCAGAGAAAACCGTGATCTTAGCACATAAGGAGACAAACACAAGACGATTGCTTGTACTCTACTATGGCGTCATTAGTACCCCGGGTGTTTTTACGAAGAGGTTAAAAGTTAGCGGTCGTGTCATATTACTCATTCAAATCTTAGTATGCTCATTCTTGTTTACCAGTGTCTTCATTTGTGGTCGGTAATCTTTCTTAAATCGATCACCACTGTCGGCATCTTGAAATCGAACCATCTCAGGTGTACGTAGTTCATTCAAACGAAGCGATGCGCACTATTACTGAAAATGGATTTGTCACTAGAAACCCCGCGAACATACTCAGAAAAGCATTTCCATCCGCCATTATTGATTATTGCATTAGTGTTGTAATAAAAAGGCAGAGAAATTGGGTAGGTAGCCATCAGAGAACGAGAAATGTTGATCAAACGTTGGTGTTGAGGTGAGGTAAGACTCGAGATACCCCGAGAAGTGGCTGAAATCTCTCAAAGAATTATAACCATCCAGTAAGAAAGTCTTCTTACTGTCCTAAAAACTGATTATGGTTAGAGGAATCAAAACAGGGTTTTTTGTAACAAATCTGAGCCTTGCTATCCATGGAGGAAGAAAAAACTAACCAATCATAGTGCCAATTCTCAGGCCATTTGATAGCTATGACTCCATACAGACAATAAACCGTGTGGTTACTCCGGTTCTGTTTTCTCCACTTTGATTTTCACTGAATCGCATGGGGCAGTGCCTCTGATGATGATTCCTTCTACAACTTGAGTGAAAATCAATATTTCCCAGTGTGTAATATAAATTATTCCTATAATATTAAGGTAATATGAATATTTTATTGAATATGAATTATTAGTGTGAATTATTCCTATAAAAAGGAAACTAGGCATAGTGTATGAGACAAATTTTGCTGGAAATTTTCCCTCATATTGAAATAAATCAGCTTAAACTTCAATAACAATTAATTGAAGTGTAGTCAGTTGCTATTATTTTATTAATGTTTTGAATGTGACATCATAGACCAGCCAATTGCACCTTCCCAAGGGTAATTTCAGAAGACATCTGTTTTCCTGTAGATCTTGAGACTTAAATAATAATAAGCTTAATATGCTTTTTGTTTTCTCATAGATATCAATGGCCATGCAAAAGGGTGATTTTGTCAAAAGAAAACGCAGTCCACAGGTGATATTTAATTTAAATTCTACAACATTCATATGTTATATTTAATTATAACTGGTAAAGAATTGTAAGGCACGTTAATATAAGCACTAAAAACTGGGGACCAACAGTCATGCCTGTACTTGTAAATAAGAAACTAACCCTTAAGTTGTTGCTGGATTAGCCATAGTAGTTAACTATTAACAGCTGTAAAACTCACACAGGCAGATATTGGAAACTGTTCCTGCAAATACAGCCAAAAATGGTGAATTGGTAATATCATAATCAATCAAGTTTTAGAGTTTACTTGATGGTCTTTGATATCAATTGTTTTGATCAATGTTTTTGCATTTTTTTTGTAAGCAGAAGGATGCAGATGGCTCCAGCAGTAGTAGTAATGATGAGGAGGAATTGAAGGCTGCATTTTCAAGACCAAAGAGTTCCCCAAAAGGGAAGAAGTTCAGGGAAAGAACCAGTCCCTGTACATCTGACTCTGATGAAAAGGTTGTTATGGGTGAATCTTCTGAGAAGAGCTCCAGCTTCGGAAAAGATCATGGTAATATACAAGCAGCTACAAGTAAGGTAATTGTGTAAGAGTGGTATTTGATATTATTGTCATCATGCTTGACCAAATAACAGTTGGTGTCAACTTGATACAAGGCATACTGGCCAGCAATAGTTCTGTAATTACATGTAGCAGTTCAAAGCAGCATCATCACCTTGCTGGAGGTGTATGTTTAGAATTTACAGCCACCCTGTAACTCCCAGAAATGATTAACATTATAAAGTAAACAGGTCACGAGAATACTCATACTTATCAGGTAGAAGTAACTGATCTACATGTTACTCCAAATTCTTATGAAGTATCTTGAGCATAAACACAACACAATGACCCTGCCAGGTAGTGAATTTAGATTTTTTGACTTGGAGTTGGGAATGCCAAATTTTAGGCCACAGCATTGGCAATAAGAAAAAAGTGATCTTTAGTTGTGATATCTCTTCACAGGTTGAGGTTCAGCCATCGTCTCTTAAGGACGGTGATGCAGAACCACTGAATTCAAAGCAACAGGAAGAGCAAGCTGAGAATATACTGAAGACAGAGAAGTCCTGCTCTGGTGTGTTTTATTCTTTATTACTAAGATGTGTAAAAAAATGGTAATTTACCCCTTTACAGCCTAACACTTGTATTTTTATTCACCATGTACTGTTCTCTTCTTTCTATAAATTGGTGATCATTTCCTTTAATCTCATGCTGGAAATTAGATGCTAGTCATTTCTAGGGTTAAAGGGTTACTGATAATTTTGAAGTCAAAATAGTTTCAGAACCTTGTGGGTTGCTGATAACACAGTCTTATCAATAAAGGGCAAAATTACTGAGCGCTGATTGGTTGAGAGAGAGGGCATTTTTTTCTTAATCGAGGGCATTTTTAGTAATCAAGAGAGGGCATGATTACCTGTTAATGATTGGCTAATCCGTTGCATTGCTAATCCGTTGCTTCCCAGATAAAAATAGACTGCGCGCGTGATTTTCCTTCGTATAAATTTTGCCCTTTATTGATAAACAAGTAATCTCATGAGACCTCGTACTATTAAGGATTAATTGCAATTGAGTTTTCAAAATTTTGGAAAATTTTGAAAACTCTTGTGCAATTAATCCTTAATAGTACTTGGCCTCATGTGATTACCTATACTTATTCAATTTATTTATTTCTTTACCCTCAGATAAGCAACTAGTGACGTCAATTGAAAATAAGATGAACATTTTAAACACAAAAAAAGGTATTAAAAAATTTATATCCCTGTTTGTGGTATTAAAATTGTAATTACCTAGTATAACTATCACTGATTGAAAGCACTGTGGTCAGGAGATGAATGATATGGCTTCATTATTAGTGCACAGGTATGTCATTTTGTAAGACTTTTTTTAATAACTTCATTGACCTACAAAATATCTTTGTTACACAGATAAACCCAAGAAAAACATGTATTTGTTTGACTTTTTGGGAGGTTAGTCCAGAGTGATTGATATAAGTGATAATGTGTGTACTGCAAAGGTGCAATCCATTTGTCATTGTGTTAGTGAGCTGCTTTTGTAAAGGATGTTGTAACCTTTAAGTTAAGTCTCATTAACATACCATCTTCAACAGAGAAGGTGTCCCTTACAATATGTATACCTTTGATGTGTCTACCCAGTGAATCCTTTGTAAACCCTCTAAATGACATATTTTTCCTCTTTTTATTTACCATAACTCATGGAAATCTACCATTAAAGAGAGAGAAAGTTCATTTGCTTTTGTATTAATCTTTAAATTTTCATAACTGATCCACATTCAACTTCTCCCCAGGATCTTAGCAAGGTATCCTTCAAATAGGTGATGACAAAAGACATGATTATCAGCTTGAGGGTGTCAGTTTGATGGAACACCAAATTCCTCTGTCTAATTTACACTGGAATTCACAGAATTTAGTAGGGAGAATGTCTGATCAGATAAGATTTTGGGAGTTGAAGGCTGAAAAGCTCACACTTTTTTTTGGCAGATGAAGTCAGCAGTGATGAATCACAGGCTCTCCAAGCTCTGAGTAACTATTGGGTTACACAGATTGCCAGAAACAAAGACATATTGAAAAGAGCCCCACCTAAAAACCAGCAGGAGGAAGACTTTTACAACAAGTACTGTGATAAGGAAGGCAAGCTGTCTATCACTGCTGCTACCCATCTCATGAGGTACACTGTATATAGGGTGAACAGAGGCTTGACTCCATTAAAACTTGTTATTCAGATGGGTTTTTTTTTATGTTCCACCCTTAAGATATAAGAGTACTTCCAACCAATATTGGCCAATCAAACCTCTTAGATTTTTGACTACCTTGCCATGTGATAATTACTTGTATTTATTAGCCATTTGGTCTGGTCTGTGTGCATGCAAGGGATAAGGGGGAAAAGATAATTATCAATTGAAGTATTATTTTTAAGCAAATTTATAAAGTATATAAATGATGGTACAATTATTCTTACCATAAAATCCCTTGATGAGTAGGCAATCACAAAACAGGCTTGTAGGAATGAAAGTATAAGTATAGTCTCTTTTTTTTTTTTTTTTTTTTAACCCCTGTCACAACATATATCGTGCCCTACTCCTACATATCAATACACACAGACTTCCTATATATATATATATATATATAAAATTCAGTAGATCACAGATGATATGAAAATGAAAACAGGGAGAGAACAACAAATTGGGCACACAAGGGGAAGCTGAATTGAGTCACTGATGTTCTTAGCACATCTGGATGTTTTCTACTGTCTTTTAGTGTACAGAAGCATGCAACATTGAATGTACTTTTTTTTTACATCAATTATGTCAACTACAATATCAATACAATCTAAAGCATACATGTGAGAAGGATTAAGTAAAATATTAATTAGGGGATTATTAGCTGATCCAATACCAAATTCTCCAAACTACTATCATAAGAATTGTGTGGTGGAAAGTAAGGAGAATTACTAACAAGGTATCAGGAGTAAAAAGGTTAAATTGTGTGTGAAGGTGTTTCCTATGCAACTTCTTGAAAGTACTTGTGTCTGCTTACTTGATGAGGGCTATCCAGGGAAGCTTTTGGAAGTCTTTAAGGTGTCAGGAACCCAGTTAATAATTAAGTAAATTTTATACCTAGCTGCTGTATTAGCCATCAAATGTAATAATTCTTCCAAGGTTAAAGCTCTATTTTCTCATTCTTAGCCTTCCTTATGTGATCACAGTGTGCCTGAAAAACAATGCCCAGATTGAGGTGGTTGTCTCTAATCGAGAGAAGGCCTTGCAGGAGTCTGAAGAGCTGCAACAGAGCTACTTTGAAGTGGTTGAAGCCATGGCAATGCACTTAATGTAAGACCTCAAAACTAAAAGTAACAAGAGGTAAGATTGAGCTAACTTGTGAAATAATTTGTAAATGTGCCAGCTGCATTCTTAAGGTAGGGGAATTGGGATGGAAGGAGTAGAGCACTGGCAGGTTGTTGCCTTCTTGTGAGAAACGTTAATTTACATTTATAAGCATCATCACCATATATTTTCACTACACTCTCCCTCTTTCAAAGATGGGTAACGCCAAATAATTTAGTTTTATCCATTGAGTGGATAATGTAAATTGGCCACTGCATGGAGTTCCAAAAGCGGATGTTTTGAGTGTTGGCCTTTGGACATTTATTGTGATGTTGGGTTGACACTCGAAACATCAGCTTTGAAACTCTTTGCAGTAGCCAATTTACACTATCAACTCAGTTGATAAAACTAAATTATCTTGTTATTCCCCTCACCAATAAAGCACCACAGTTTCTTTAGAAACTTCCCCCTTTTTTATAGTTTACAACTAATTTAAGACCATTTTGGCCTGACATTAAAAAAAAGTTGCAACACTCAAGTTACCATACCAATCTGGGAGAACAGTTACAAGTAAAAAGAGTACAAAAAAATGGGACAAATGTTTTTAGCACTGATAACTTTTGATGATGATGTATCGGGGGGGGGGGGGGGCAGTTGGGGTTAGGGTTTGGAGGGGGGCATTTGAATTTATAACTAGCCCAACTAGGCTCAAATATGGACTTGACCTTATGTAGACTTTTTTAATGTTTATTTTGGTTTTTTTTTCTTTTTCAGACCAAGGAGAGGTGAAATTTGTAATTTCACTCTTGGTGCAAGAGTAAACTACTTTTTGTGGTAACAATAGGTTAAAGTTTATGAAGTAATATTCGTTAGTTAATATCCTATGACTTAAAAAAAATGTTTGAGAAACCTTTGATATGATATTTAGACATGTGCATAGCGTAGACTTTTAGTAAATCAAGTTTACAAAGCGTGAAAACATTACGTAAAGATGTGAGCGGTGATTGTTTTAGGCTTACACTGATTTAATTTGGAATTAGTTGCTTTTTGTACTTTTTTTTACTTACAATGTGAGATACATGTTCATAAGCATCGCGTAACGGAAAGATGAACTGCAGGATGTTGGGGTTGTACAAGAAGACTGAAGTGATTTGATGCTTGATTGTGATTATAAATAATGAATTTAAAAGATGATGAATTAAAGGTGAAACCATATATTAGTGATCAATTGTTTTACTTTTGAATCACTTTTCTGCAATTGTTGAATTCTTAAAGTGAGAAGTTCCTGGGGCCTCCCTCTAAACCCTTTAAGCCTTCACTCCCAAGATCTAATTAGTAGTTCTCCTTACTATCTGCCTTACAGTTCTTATTATGTTAGTTCAGAGAATTTGGTACTGGATCAACTAAGAAACCCATAATTTATATTCTTCTCTGTCCTCATCACCTACTTGCTTGATATTGTATTGATATGGTAAGGAGAAATTCTGTCTTGGTCATTTGTGGGAGTGAAAGGGTTAACCCTTTAGAGTGACAGCTGAATCAAATATTAGTGACAAAAGTACGAAGGAAATTATCTCCAACTTGAGTCACTCTCAAGTGTTGAACAAATTCTCCTTCTCAGTTCCACTGAAAATGTAGAAAAAATATGGAGAATATGTATACTGGTCAGGGTTATAGGGTGAATTTTCCCTCCGAAAGGAATGCATTCTTTGGCTAAGAGTTGTGTGAAGGGCTTTGGAACTTCAAAGATTTCTTAAGAACCTCCCTTTCATCTTCAATGCCCCCACTGGGTTAGGTAGGGCAAGGTTTACCGGGGGTCTGGTACAAAGTGCTAGACCTCTTGCAGACCTCTTGCTGATTCGGTTGCTCAAGGCCTGGTACTTTTCCGCGGGCGACGAAACACTCGTGCAGAAATGCTATTAATAACGAAGGCCAACTCGCCGGCTACAGAGCACCGGGGTATTCTCATTGGAACTCAATTTAAACCCACCTTATCAAGGAACCAAAGAAACCCTGATACTCCAACGAAAGACGAAACTTTAACCTGAGTGATTACCGAAAACATTTTATTTCATAACAGTAAAATATAAATATATTCAATTAATTCATCTCATTGGACCCTACAACTGAGAAGAATTTCCCACAATGTACACCATTAAAATAAATTTATGGTCCCAATTGGTCAAACCACTCAAATTTTACGTCTGGTTTGTGCCAATATTCAATTATTGCGATTTTGGGCACTTAGACACTTAGGTTGGAAGCATTGTCCTTAACCGCTGTTCATCTCGTAGCATTGCAAAGCGTTTGCGTTAAAATTCTCAAGTGGTTCAGGAAAAATAATATAAAATAATAATTGAACTAAGCAAGCTCAAGTCATACGCGTGATTTCCCACTCGAACGAGCGCGCAGCGCAAGTTTGTTTCGAAATCAGACCAAAATTTCACTTAGTTCAATTACCACTGTATAACATCCATTTTGAAATCACAAAATTTAATCGCCCAGTTAGAGGATTTTAACCAGTACAAGTATTTTAAAAGTTGCAAAATTGGCCACATACTGGTTTCTTTGCCTTTAAGTTTCCTACGATTTGCTTTGTTACTGTTAACACGCCTGGAAATCTAATTGGTTGTTTTGTTTTGTTGTTGCATCCTCACTGACTGGGAAGAAGATGCGATTTAGGGGGAAAAAGTGCGATTCGTGAGTAAAGCACACTGCTGAGGGCCAATCAGATTGAAACGACCGCCAGAGGTTTCAAAAGGAATGAAATAAAATGGAAATTGTTCCTAAATATATATATATATATACTCCGTTAAAAGTATATATATATATACACCACTCGACAGTACAAAAAGCGCGGCAAGTTGTCACTTCAGTACCTTGATAATATTATTTCAAACATGGACTCCGTTAAAAGTTTGGAAATTGTAACTAATACCTTACTTAAGTAAGTCCCCGAGAAAAAGACTCTGAGAGAGGAGGGTTTCTTGGGAATTTAACCCTTCCCTACTAGCAATTCTTCTTCTCTTTTTCATTTAACCTTTTAATTTCTCTGTTTATGAGCTATTATTTTGGACCATTCTGAGGATCCAAGTTTCATTCCACATCCAGTAATTAAGATGGAGACATGACAATTCACTCTATGGCGACAAAATGAATTACAAGACCACTGCTTGTCGCTTGTACCACATATTTACCATTTGAAACCAACCAAGTACCCAGAGTTCTTTCTTCTGAACTCGAGAGAGGGAGGAAGAGGATACTGAGACAAAGTTTTCTGCTAACACGGCTAGGTCCGTTCTAACGCAGATAAACACTAATCAGGACCATTATTAGTAACTTTTTCAACGTATGTCGCTGGAAAGGCCCCTTCTACCGAGCCAGTTCTCCCAAAGATCCATCCATTGCCTTCGTCTCTGATCTGAACAACTATCTGTGATAAGAAAAATAATTCAAACAGAAAAAAGTCCAACTTTAGTTAATTGAAATTACAAACGAACAACCTATCGACTGCTACCATCGGGAAAGTCCCAAAACAACTTCTTTCTTAAACCGAGTATTCTCTTTGAGTACAAGATGTCCGTTTGTTTTTAGCTTTGTTTTTTTTAGCTAAGGGAACGTTTCAGTAAAGGTCGCAAAACGGACCAGACTCGAAAAGGTTGTTTCCGAATTGTAAACAACCACTAGGGAGCCAGTGTTTGGAGGCTTAAAGACATCTCTGTGACTACTAAACTTTTCTAAAGAAAATAGATTCATGGAACTGCGTATAAGGTCTTTAAAACACGCACTTCAAAAAGAAATATTTGGTACTCAAAGGCCAAAGGTAGGTGACCTCAGACAAATGTCGGTATCTGAGCAAACTGTGCACCTACCCCTTCCCTAACCTAATATCAACCCGAATGAAAAAAGAGGGTTAAGTTTCTAAAGAAACTGTAGCGCTGCGTCGCTGGGAGAGTATAACAAGGTAATTTAGTATTATCAACTGAGTTGATATCGTTAAATGGCCTCCGTATAGAGTTATAAATCTGACGTTTAAAGCGTTAGCCCTTTGTCAGAGCGATTGCAGATAACCCTAACTTGTTCTCGGTTGACTGGTATTGGGTTAGGGATGGGGTAGATGCGCACTTGTTCAGAGACCATTGACAATAACTGCGGCCTCCATGCCCTTGTTCATCTCGATTGACGAGTACACGCTAAAATATACAGAACACCGCTGACCTGATTTGCCTGAATTGTCAACTCGTCTCCTTCTTGACCAGTGAAATTAAACAGGCATCGAAGAATGACATCAGTAGCAGAAATTACCTACGATGACGTCAGAGCCAAGAAAAACCGTTAGGCCTTGAAATGTAAAAAAAATTACCAAAGAGAGATTTCAAAACAATTATGCTAACAGTAGGACACATGACAGCTACAAAGAAGACTAGACAACAAAGATTGATAAGAGATGAGATTACACGCCAGCAATATAACTAAGCTGGAGACGTTAAATCGAGAAATAAAAAAAAAGTGGCTCGAAAATTGCACAGTCCAAACGAGTACTTTCCTCACTTCAGGCGACACACTTGACGTCTCCGATGAGAATTTTAAAAAAAAAATTACCATAGAGAGATTCCGAAACAAGTTTACGCAACAGCAGGACAAATTACAGCTTTGAAGAGGACTAAAAAACAACGATTGATGAGAGATGAGACTACACGCCAGCCTTATAAATGCGCCGGGGGCGTCTGATTGAGAAAACACGGTAGCTATTGAAACAAAATGCAATAATGTCCACTTAATTAATAACCAAATTAACGCATTGGATTGAGCGTATATACTCGGTATTTATGACTTTGCTATATTTTCAACTCCGAATATTGCATTTCTAGTGCTCTGATTGGTTCCGCCAACTCCGCCGGTTATCAGCTAATACTTCAAGTCACCTTATCTAGAAATGCATTGCGACGTGCTCAAGCTGAAAAATTTTTGCTGAAAGTATTCAAACGTTTAGTATTTAATTAAATTTAATGAAACAATTTTTCCATTCGCTCGTTGGATAAGAAATTGGTTAAAACCAACTTAGCGCTACGCGCCTCGTTGGTTATTTACCATCTCATATCCAATGCGCGATTATGGAATAATTATTAATTCTACCTGTACGTATGAAGCAGGGAAGAACCCTGTTTTTCCTTTACTTTTGCCCTAGTAATAACAAAAAAAATTGTTAAAGCGATGCAACATTTTGAGGCATCAAAAAAAAGCAGTTCATTGTTCATGCTTTACAGATTGCCCAGTGACTCCTCGGTTTCACGTAAGGCTGAACAGGCGTAATTTTTTCTGCGTTTTTCAAGAGAGTGGAGGCAAACTCTGTGAGAATGCGAAGGGTGAACGCCAAAAAATCACGCCTGCTCACTAGCTAACGCATCAGAACCGAAAGTCGATTCGTCTTGAGGGTCACAGCTTTTTTGTCCTTGTCCTACACTCCTGAAATAACGAATAACATCTTTATTTCCTCGACAAGTAAGTTCAAAACATACCATCTTTCGTAACATTTTAAAAATGACGACCTTCCGCGCTGCTCAGTTTGCAGCTGATTTTCGTGTTTCCGCCTTCAATCTAATCTCACAAGATCACCAGCTGTGCAAGCTAAATATCCCTTCTCAAACGGTAGCTAAGAGTCTAGTCCCTTGAGTGTTTCCAAACTTTCCGTATTTTAGAAGTTAGGCAATCGAGAACCGTAAACAAACGTTACTTACTTCCCACCAGTTTTCATCAGCACTGTTTATGACTTGAACTTTATCACCGGCACTGCAACAAGGAAACGAGGTGTAGATTAATCGCAGAACAATATTTAAGAAAAGAAACAATCCTCACAGGTGGACTGCAATTTTTAGCCATTGCAAAAAAAAAAAAACCAGGCCTCCCAGATAATTGTTGGGCGCCTCTAACAACTGAGCAACGAAGCCACACGCTGAGAGCGAGTCAAATTTCAGAGGGTTCAAGCTGAAATCGCTGGCAAATGCATGGTACTTTTAGACTGAAGCCTTTGCAATAAGTGGGTAGATTGCTGCATAGCCCTACACTATTGTAAAACAAAGCCCCTTTTCGAAAAGCAATCTGTTGTTTTTGGCCATTATTTTTCTTTATGCAAGATTTGTATGCATTATGAAGTGTGGGACTGTGCGGAAATCTTACCCAATGAGGAAACCCATATTCTCACCTTAATTTCAGATCTCCATCATTCTCACCGTCGAAATCGTAAAGAGCAACACAGCACTTCTGAAAATAACATTGAAAAAACTAACTAAATAAATTGGAAACTACAAGTTCCACCTCATCTTACGGTGAGAGAATGCTCGAAGTCATAACAGACTTATTATCTCATCTTAATCCCACAGTCTTCAACCAAACAACATCAGTTTGTTGTAAAACGAAGAAAAACAAAAATCTCACCGATCTCGATGGAGAAATCATTCCCTCCACGTCATCTGAAAACAAGAATACGAGAAAATTCCCGAATCAGGTATCTAAAAATTTTGTGGAAGAGCTAACGATGAATTTATTTCCGCCTACAACCTTAAAAAGACCTCAACGGGCAAAATTATTGAATTTTTCCCCTTAACAACTGAGACTACCTCGGTGAGACCAAAATGCTCGCTCCGTACTTTATAACAATACGACAAAAATCCATTTCATACCAGCTCAACCCATTTCTCTCCCGGATCAAAACACACAGCAACACCAACCCTGGATCACCGCCTCCCACACATTTAGGCGCGCATACCAAATATAGCTAATGCCTCCTGGTGGTTCTGTTATCGTCTGGTAATGACTAATTCTTAGGACCCACTAGGCGATAACTGGCTGCCCAGGTCTTAACGACAAACCGTGCTGTGTGTACTTAATTAAAATCAAGTCGCTGCGCCTCGATTTATCGCTTAGATCGTAGCCTGCAGACCAGACGTAATTTTGGCAAGCGAGAGCTCAGTTTTTTTGGTGAAAATTGCAGCTACCATTTTAGATTTTTACGACAGCGAAAGGCTGGGGAGAGAAAGAAATGTGTACTAAGGGGGTGAGCGACGGTTAAAAGGTAGGAGAAGGGAGGCGAGGGGCCTGCTCCCTCCCCCTCCCCCTCCCCCTCCGCTCTAACTCTAAATCAAACATAGCCGGTCGAATAAACGATCGCAACCTTGTAACACGCCCTAATAAGACGCTTGCACTGTAGGATGCTTCCACCAATTTAACCGCCTTCATAAGTAAACACAAAAATCACAAAAATCTTTCATGTAATACAAAGCAAAACGTCTCTGGGTCAAAAAACAATTACACGTTAACAGAAATCCAGTGAACCGATGCATTTTGTACCGTAGAAGTCGTCTCCCCTGTAAGCAGGTAATGATGAAGTTGGACCCAATGCTCTCCTGTGTGGGGGAGGGGTGGGGACGTCATCCACATCACTGTACACGGGATCATCTGAATCATCTTCCTGTTGATTGCGTGAAATGCGCATCGACTGTCCTTTGCTAGACTGCAACAGATACCAAAAAAAAAAAACAAGTTACAGTAAATCATTGCTTGCAGCTCACAGCGTAAAGAAAAGCAGGACCATTTGTCCAGTTCGACGTCCGCGCAGAAAGTAACAAACCGAGTTTCTCCCCTGTGATTAATGACAAAAGCGCGTAAGCCTCACCAGGTTGGGAAAACTACTAATAGGCTGATGAGTGATGTTTAACCCTTTAACTCCCAGAAGTGATTGGAATCTAACTTCCCTTTCTAATATCCATCCATTATCCAGCAAAGCAGTAATGAGGATACTCAAACTTATCAGGTAGATGTTGTTTTCATAATGACACCAAATTCTCGTAACTAATTTAAAAGGAAATGTGTAGCTGCCAAAGAAGAGAATTAACTATAAGATCTTGGGAGTTAAAGGGTTAAGACCTTCCATGATAAATATTCTCTATAAGAAACATAGACATGACACTCACCCTGTCACCCGGACAGTAAGGCACATTGTCGCGACACTTGTGGTGGACACTCATCTTACAAACTTTACATCGTGCACCTTGCTTAATCAATCCTGGCAACAAAAGGATACCTCTCCATCAAGGATTACATATCAAAAACTACGATAGCAAAGGGACAAAGGTTACGTTAACTCAACTGTAACTCCAATATCAAGCCCCTCACAGACGATGATTCAACACGTTATCTCTGAACAGGCCATTTTTGTATTGTACCACAGTCCACCTCAGCAGGTTCACAAAAGTGTCAATCCCTATTCTTAGCAAGAAATAACTAAAGAGAATAGACCTCACCGACCCTCCCGCTACATGGTTTATGCTAGTCCAAAGCTGGTAGCCCCGCAAGTTTTTTTTTTTAGATTCGCCTGAGCTGACAGTTTCGTGTTCCCCGTTCATATTCCTGGGTAAAGGGAGGCCCTGTGTGAGTTGAGAATCTTACACAAGAACACAGCACAGTGACCCCAGCTACGACAAAAACTCAAACCTCTACCGATACTGAGTCCAACGCACTTTCCATGAAACTGCTTGTGTCGCAATAAAATTTAGTTGATTCCCCCATAACGCTCGGTAGTATTCTAATGATCCACCTCAATTGGCAGTCAACTTTCTATAGTCACCCTTTTACCCGTTGTTAGAGACGACTGATCCCCTTCTGTCCCCCCTAAAACCATGTGATCCCCCCAAAATCCTTCAAACCCTACCCCCCCCCACTCTATTTCCCCTGAAAACCATGCGATCCCCCCAAATATCCTCCCCCCCAACCCCCCCCCCCACGGGTGGTAATAAAGACTGGTCCCCTGGGCAAGTCTCCTACAGTTCATTCAACACAAAGGGAAAGTTTAATTACCCTTTATGAGGCTTTTGCAGTAAAAACAGAATTTCGGTTTCTTGAAAGTGTGATCCTCAAACTGATGCTGTCCAGCTTTCCTTATTTTTTTTCCTTTCGAGCTGATCACACTCTGCCGCTTGTCCACCGGTCCTGAAACACTCTCCTCTTCGCTAATGGATTCCTCGTCATCTTGGAGATCATCCTCGGTAACTTGAAGTTTGTTAAGTACGTCTGATGTGAAAAGTTTGGTCTGTGAGGAAAGGATACGAGGTTCAGGAATGAATCGCTCCCAAGCTGCAGCATCAATTGCACATTAGTTCACAAACAATGAATCAATTTTCAAATGAGTATCGAAAGCAATCCCATATTGCTTTGGTTTTGCTTTTCTGCTTTTATTCACTCTTTGATTGGCCTAAAAACTTGCGCGATCCTCTCAACCAACTATATTCAAGGAAAACCTGGAGAAATGCTGGAGGGGATAGGTAAGAGGTAAGAGGTAAAAGCGAGCGGAGAATACTCTCACACGTCTACAAGTTCACGACTGATTCCATGGTTATGCACAAACTGACCAGAAAATCTTACATGAAAGATGTCCCTGCTCTCCTCTGACATGTACGCTATTGCAGACCTACAATTAACAGGCCTACCTGTTCCTCGGCAACACAGGAGAGCCATTCCTTCACTCTGAGATCATTTTTTTGCCTTAAAAGATCCTCTTCAAGTTCTGCCGCATTTCCATAGGATGGATTTTGTGAGTAGCTGTTCATAAAATTTAAAAGCAACCAATAGCATAATGAAATCGTACCATGGGGAATCAATCAAGCAAACAAGTTCAATGAACGCGAGTGAGTTTCTCCAGTGTTTTCTAGCTCAGGATAAATTTTTTTCCTGCCACAAAATAAAGAGCTAACGTAAGCACAACGTCTAGTTATAGCAAAGTGTATAAATGAGCTCGATATGTCTGAACTGAATCCAAAAGAATTGGAGGCTATTAGCAAACCTTCCGTGAGAAATATCGCGAAAAGTAACACTCATCATATCCAACTACTGTTTTGACAAAGTCCCATTGAACAACTACAATTATTTTCTGATGTAAAAATTAATAAATGAAAAGAAAAGGCGAACCACCCAAGAGAATTTTCGTGCCATTGTTAAATTCATTCGATGTGAAAAGTGTACATGAGCCTCGACTTGATATACTCGACCCAGTTTTCCGACCGCATCTCAACATGTTACTCAGGGCTAACTATTCTTCCCACTAGTTATTGCGTGGTTGTCAAAATCAACATTCTCCCAGAAGGACATTTCATAAGCTTGCTAAAGTATACCTAAAACTCCTGTTACCTTTCACGTAATTTTTTCATAGATTTCACGGCCTCCTGATCCTTTTTTATCGTTGTATCGTAGTTTCGTAACTGAAGGATGAAAAATGAAAATTAGATGCATTAGATTTTAACCTTGCCTATGGCTTTCCACACGATTAGATATGTATTGACCAGCCGATCGATACAGCGCAGCTGAACAGCGCTAAAAAGTGGAGACCCGTGACCTCCTAACTGGCTAAAACGGGTGTAAACACGACTCTTTTTTTTCAAAGAGTAACACAAGCTGACTAACGATTGGAAAGTCAATGATCAACTTCGGTAAGGATCGCCCTCACTTCAGCAACCACTTTAGCTGTCCTCCCCGAATACAATCTTCAAACGAGTTTCGCTTTCCTCAGATGATACGCTATCCTATGTTAAATTTCCTAACGAGTCTGGACCATCCATAAGGCAAGAAAAGCTCCCTTCCCCTGAAGAAATGGTTAGACTGTTCCCCAAAACACAAACACTAATTCCTCAAAACGTCAACAATTATATACCTTACAAAATAGATGACACTTACAACCGGACAAAAAGGAAGCGAGGTCTGAGCTCTGATTGGCTATCCAAACTAGCGAGCCCATCTCCCCCGCTCAGATATACCCATTCCTCTCACAAATGTGAAATGCTTTTGGCCATAAATGTTCAGTCTAATAAGCCATTTTGGACATATCAAAAATTCAAACTTGGCTCCGAAGCGTGGAGGAGTAAAGCAAAGGAAATCACATCGAGGTTGAGGGATGAATACAAAATTTCTCTCGTATTATTCCCCCTTGCCTGGGAGCCACTTTAGAATTTTTATACATCGAAAATGGCCCATAATGATCTCTGAAAGTTGGCGATGTCCTTTACAAGCGTTTCTTGGACCAGGAACAGGTGGTGGTCCATAAATCCACAGAAAGAAAAAATAACTTTCCTAATATCCTACCCTTTTTAATGACCTATCGCTCGGTCAATACTGCATCCTTATTAAGTCAACAAATGATTGCACCTTTATTTGCAGTGCGATATACTTTCTCTTCAGCACAGGTTCCGTTGCATCCACCAAAAAAAGTCTGTTATCTGTAACATTCTGTAAGGAGAATCAAAGAGGCTCAGGCGATTTGAACAACTTTTCATATCGATGCCGTTTTTGCGCTTCAAATATATTTTTCACACGACACCTTTGTATCAACCTCACACTTACTGGCCCAAGTGAGGTGTTTTTACAAAGTAAAAACCTTGACTCAAACGGGTCAGGAGAGAATACACTTGGCTACCACAATTTTGACTGGACTGGACATCACTTTATTCCGGCAGAAGAGAAGGAGGCAGATGTATATACAATACTTTTATGAGGAACTCAGCGACGAAGTTTCAAGTGATTTTCAAAATTTTGCGGCCTTCTGTTCTCCCCCTGACTTGTTTGAGTCAAGGATTTTAAATGTTAAAAACACCCCACTGAGGCTGAATAAATTAAAGTAAACGCAACGGGGTAAGATGCAAAACAAAGAACGTAGACCAGTTGACAGGAATGGGAACAGACCAGCTATCTATATATGTAGACTCAAACCTTATGGTTGATGTAACTTCCTTAAGGAGTACACTTACCAATAGCTGATTATCTTCAGGTTTCTGAAAATTTTTCTCTGGTGAAGAGTAAGCTCCAGGATCATTTGCCTGAACAAATGTTGAGATGTCTGCCTTGCTATTCATGAGCTGAAACATACTTTGTATGCTTTCCAATCTCTTCACGCTATCAACTATCTGGCAAAGGAATAAATTAAAAAAGAAACTTTTATCTCGCTTCCACTCTACATCACTGCTTTCCACAACGATTGATTACACTGCTGTGCTCTCTTCTTTTTCAGACTCTTCTGAATGTTCTGCAAAAATGATTTTACTATGATGACCAATCAAGACATATCAGATATATATAATTATCAGCACGGCACACTCTAAAGCAAAGGGTCTGGGCCCGAACCCTAATGTGTCATAACTTTTAGGCAAGATGTTTTACTCTCATAGTGCCGCTTTCCATCCACTCAGGAGTATAAATGAATACCAGTAAACTGTCTGTGACACCGAAAAAATTGAGTGGAAGCTGGGGGGGAAGGGGGGTACTCTACGATGAACTGGCTGCTTGACCAATAGGAGCAGCTGCAACAGACCCAGTACCCTATGCTGAAAAAAGCATGATGAGCTCTAGCAGTATCAGTCTTGTTGCCAAGGCCTCTCTTCTTTTTGCCCCTCGAAGTAGAAGAGAAAACAAGTCCCTCCTGACTACTGCAAGGGGTGGAAAGAAGAGAGCAGTGTGAGCCACTTAGCTCTTGATACTTAAACTCTGTCACAAGTAAGGTGAGTTTGGAAGGGGAGGGGAGGGGAGGGGAGGGGGGAACATGCAAAATACATTGATAAGAGTAAATTTTTTGGAGGGTGTCTCACATGTAGAGAGGCTTATAATTATAAGAGAGGCTCTAACAAAGGTGAGTAGTGATAAACTTTCTATGACTTTTTCTTGCATACAGATGGCCTATACATAACTAAAGGAACTCATGCAACAATGAATTTAACACTTCTGAGTGAATGGCTTAGAAAGACAATTTTCGCATCATAGAATGATGCCTATAAGCAACAGAACCAACAATAGCAACAAAAACTAGAACATGACTTTGCTAAATTCCATAAAATTTGATGATCATACAAAGAATCATTCACTATTAGCTCTAGTATTTAAATACAATTTTGGCCCAGAGAGGGGCAGGAATTTGAGTGAGCCAATCTTCAAAAGTTGAATGCCCAAGAGGTTGCCCTGGGTGGGGGAGGGGGGGGGGGGTGTGGAGGAAAGGGGAGGTTAAAGTTTTAAATTAATTCATACATTATCAGAAAGAGAGTAGGAGAGGGTCGAGGAGCTGCTGCTATAAAAAAAATTGAACTTAACCTTTCTATACTAGTAAAATTAATTTAAACTATTTTATTGGTAATAATATATAGAGATATTAATGAAGTCATCCATCACATGCTAATTAAAGGGGGGGAAATGGTTATGACTATGTCAACAAAACATGTTAAAATTACATTTTCTTTCTCAATCTTTGAACAATCACTAAAAGCCACCCTCAAGGATTCTGAAACATCTTCATGAACATCTTGTAGGTCCTATAGGACAAAGGGTGAGAGAGTAAAAATGAGTTTAATTAAAAAACAACTACTTAACATCCTCTGCAAAAAAGAGACTTCATGATATACTGACAAAATTAGGAATTTCATTTACAACTCACAACTTGACTTAATGCACCAACAGACCCTTTGAAATATTGATTTTAAAATACTGACTTTGAACTATGGACTTTGAAATATTGACTTTAAAATATTGACTTTGAAATATTGACTTTGAATTGACTTTGAGCAACTGACTTTGAACAAATTTCATTCACAATGTAGCAATACTTACATCCAGTATTTGAGGAAGTGTTGTAGAATAGAACACTCCATTCATGTTGTTGACACAATTTAGCTGAAGTACATAGGCATTGTGGGTATTGTGGCACAATGTCTGAACATGTTCTTGCTACAAATTGACAAAAATCTTTCAGAAACTTTCTAAGTTTAAAAATAATAATAAAAAAATTAGTCTAATCCCTATAGAAGAAAGGACAAGAGGGTAAAATGGCTATGAATGGGTTTAGTGTAAGCTATGCATGCTGATCTCTAAATCAAGAGGTCCAGGTTACCTCAACCATATTGCTGTTTGTTGCCTGTTCCTTCGCGCATCTCTTTCGACTGAAAACTTGGAACAGGTTTTGGTTGAAGCCTTGTACTAATTTTAGTAGATGCTATTGCATAAGTTTTGCGCTTTGTCCTTCCTACACATTACAAGTCAGTTTCTCTTTGAACAGGAGTCACCAGTCTTAACTAAGTCATATGTCCCACTGTTGTGTCAAGCAGCACATGTAAACATACACTGCTGCTAGTCCTAAGGTTCTTACCAGAATTGCACATCTATTTAGCTAGAAAACTGTCAGACAATTGTATAAGGGGGTAAGTTTCTAAAGAAACTGTGGTGCTGCATCAGTGGGAGAGTATGACAGGGTAATTTGGTTTCAGGCATTAGCCCTTCACCATTCACTCTGATGAAGGGCGAACACTCAACACATCAGCATCGAGACTCTTCACAGTGGCCAATTTATGTTATCAGCTCAGTTGATAATACCAAATTACCCTGTCAGACAAATTGGGATAGATTCCTGGGATAAAGTTGACAAAGAATATGACTGGAATCTAAAATAAAAAGTGGTTGCAAAATTCCTTATCAATTCACACCATACATACAGAAAAAATTTAATGAAAAACTCTACAAGATAATGCAATACCTTGGCAGCTTCTGCACCTGCGCTTTGCAACTTTGCAAGTTTAGCACAAGCTTCTGAATATTCCTTGTGGCGCTGAGTAAAGAAAAAAAGTAAGGGTTTGATGATGCAGTAAATTACTTTATTTGACCAAAAGATTCCCTGCTTTCAAGTGAATGTTCAGTAGTAAAGGATCACAGAACACTTCAATAACAAGAAGCAAGAAAAAAAAAGTGCCCCACCACCTTTAGTCTTTCACCTAACTATATCTTTAACCTTTTAACTTGCAACCCTTGTTGATTCTCCCCATTAGCTGCTACACATCTCCTTGCAAATTAGCTGCAAGAATTTGGTGATGGATCAAGAGAACAACTTCCACCTTATTAGTGTGATTATTCCCTTAACCTGTTTTCATAATAATGTGTGGATATGAAAGGGAGAAGTTGTATGTTAATCTTGCACTTCTGGGATTTACATGGTTCACATCTTCTGTGATCTACTATAGAACTTAAAAATTGAAACTCTGATGATACCTAAGAACCATTTAAATGTATTGCTAGACGATCAGTCAAATATCAATGTAAAGAGGAAGTCAAATCCTTCTGTTGCTCCACTCTACACAAAATGAGACTACCTGGTGCTAGATAAGCACTCACTTTTTAAAAATTTGTTAGTTATCTTTCATCACCTTTTGTAATGCTTCATCTGCCTTTTCAATCTGACTTTCACCATTATCTCTAAAGGAAAATATCTGAAAAACAATAAGGATGAGTCATCAACAGTTACCATTAGTCCCAAATAAAACATTTTGTAATTATCAATCTCAAGTCATCATTTAGTTTAAATATTAATTCTCCTTACAATTTATACACACTATTCTTAGCATATTTGTTCAGAGAATTTGGCAATGGATCAACGACTAATCCCGTAATTGATATTTATCTCCATTTTTTGGCTTGTCTGCTTGATATCATATTGATATTGTTAGGAGATTTTCAGTCTTATGGTCATTCATGGGAATTTCAGGGTTAATCAATTTTTCATTTGAAAAGCTTCCTTCGGAGAGTTGTGATAGTGCTCTCCCTGTGAGTATTTGATCCAGCTAGGTAGCTCATGCAGTAAAATAATGTACAGATAGGTATCACACACCTTTTTGGTGGCTGCTTTCTTCTTGATAACCTCTTCAAATGCTGGAGTATTCACCTGTCGCACTAGATTGGATGATATCTTTAATATATCCTGAGAAAATAAAAGCATGTATGGTAACCTGTCATTCTCTTAGGTTGGGTTCCATGTGCATAATGTGTATGTCATAACCACAATTATTTAATGATTTTCACCTTTCATTCACATGTGTACCACAAAGTTTCTACAGTATAACTCTGCTGTTTCCTTTGGTAACTGGAACTTTTGGAGGGTCACTACTTTCAGGACTTTACTAACCTTAATCATATATGAAACACTAAATTGTAAATTTTAATGTACTATAAATAAAACCACAAAAAGACATGCGTTAAAAAAATCCTGACAAGGTTTTCATTGCAAATATGACTGGTATTCTTTTAAACTACGCATCTTTTCAAAAAAATTCATGACTTATTTTAAAGCAAAAAATTGGAATAACCTGTGCTTGTTTTTCATATTCCCCAAGCAGTGTTTCCCAGCAGCTGAAAGCACTGCTTAAAGCTGATCTGAGAGATATTACAAATTTAAAAAAAGATATTTAGTAATACATGGTCACATGTAACATCATATTCTGTGTATCAAACAGGACCACAATGTTTAGATGCATAACAGATGACTCATTCAAACTGAAACTTGTTTTAACTCCCATATCCTGTTCCCCCTAAGTTCAAGCCATTCATGCTGTCTGGAAATTCAATTCACCCATGCATGCATGCAGCTCCAGATTGCATGCATGCAGATACTTTTTAAATGCATGCAAAGATGAACTACACATAAACAAAGAATGCTGTTTGTACACATGCATGTACACTTGACTGTGTCTGCATCATGCATGCACTTTTTAGAACAAAGTTTCTCTAATCTAGATCTAGTTCCTTACCATCAGGCAGAGCAATTAAACTCAAACTTGTTGTCATCAAAAAAGTTTTCTGCTTTATTTAGAAAGTTTCAAGGATTCTATTGTTGGAACAGGCAAAGGATAACCTTTTCCAAAATCATGGAAATCATGCAGTTCTAAACTTACAAAAATCAATGATATGCAATAGAAAACAAACCAATTGCCAGATATTTATCAGATATATTAAAACTGGAAAAACCATCCATCTTGCTTAACCCTTTAACCTCTAGGGGTGACCAGCATCTAATTTCTCCTTACAATATCACCCCAGAATGACACATTATGGTCATGAGAATAAAGGAAATAATCATTAACTAAGGAAGCTCTTGATTGTTAAACAAATTCTCCTTGTCATCACCTCAGGAAATGTATGAGAGCAGTATTGAGAATATTGATACTGATGTTAGGGTGTAAAGGGTTGAGCTTTCAATGTCAACATGTTGTTTTTTGCTTTTTTTGATTGGATTCTTATGAAATACAGACCTGTCTTTCTTCATTTCTGAGTTCTTCTTGCGGAAAGATTCCACAAGAGAAAGGAGTTGGTTTCCTAACTGCTCTTTAAGAGAAGCCACCTTGTGGGTAAATTCACCAACTGAGAAAAGAATGTTGGAAAATTAGCAATGAATCGAACAGCCATTCTTTATCAAGTCATGCAATCAAAGCAGATGACAACATGTGCAAAAAGGTTGGCTTGAAATTTTGCTAGTCAGTAGGCTTATAGCCACTGAGCAAGTACAATTGTACTTGCATAGGAAGATAAGAGAAGGATGTTGTACAAAAAAATCACCTCCAGCTGTATGACATTGTGCTAAGTGAAATGCAGTTGCCAGCTGTGTCAATGTCTCTTAAAATAATCCTTGACTTACTCTGATAACAAAATTATTTTTGTATGACATCTCCTCCAACCTCAAGAGCTAACATTTCTCCACCAATTATCCTTCATGAACACACTAAGGTTTGACAAACTATAGGATGCTTCTTTTCTTCATTTATCAAAATATTATTGTTTCTTAGCAAACTTTTCAACAAATTGAAGAAAATACAATGCTATGATCATCATGTGACTATCAGATTCCAATCAGCTGTCTCAAAACATAGTATATGAGTTTAATCTTTTTATCTATGATTATAACTAACACAGTGTCAGTTTTTTTTTTTAAGTTGAAGCACAGGTAACCTCCTTCAGTCAAATCACACTGCTGTGTTCACATATTTTAATGTATGTCACATCAATTTAACAGACTTCTTTGGTTCTCTCGGCTAAAATCATACGTTTCCCTAAATTTTAGGGTGATGACTGCAAAAACATAGGTTTTGATGAAACAATTTGGTAGTTTGCTGAGGTCATTACAGCAGCACAAACTCATTTAGTTTGTGAACATTATATTATTGTGCAAAAAATAAGCTTAAACCTAAAATTATAATAGAATTTAACTTTGTTTCATTAAATCTTTTAGTTATGAATTAAACAGGCAAGATTTCCGCACAACCCCATAATTAATTGATCATGCGTACTGGATAATAGAATTGCAAAACAATTTTGTTTGCGAAAGTATTGGGTTTTGCGGAAATCTTTCCGTAAATGGTTACGTTGAGGATTTATAACATTTTTTCTAATTATCTAATACTAACAGCGTTTTCCTAAGAAGGCAACCACCGTGGTATTGAACACTTCAAACAATGTCTGATATAGGTTGAGGTATTCATTTGGTTTAACAACCTGAAAACTGTATGATGTTAAAAACGTTACAAGTCTCCATAGTTTAAACTAGCAACTCACCGGTGAACTAATTAAAATAATTTTAGTTTTTGCATAGTATTGTAGGAATAAATGAATAATGAATGAAAAATCACTATATTTAGAATGTCTCAGACAATAACAAAATAATGCGGTCAATGTTTAAAAATTTCATATTAAGAATTCTCGCATGAATTTTCTATATTAGCACATAGGTATCATTAGCAGAATCTCGTCGTTATAACTCATTGGAATCCCTACACGAGGATGACAACGTTACATTTAGGATTTTTTCAGTGTAAGGATATGCTCAAAATGTCATAAAGAAAGGCGAACAATGCACATATAACCACAACAAGTCAGGCGAATATTAGGTGTAGTACACATACATGCAGACAATTGTACTTGCGTTTACCTGTTTTGAGGAGTTTGATGGCGCTGTAAGTGTTGGATTTAAGAACGTCATTCAAATTGGGATGAGGTAGATCTCTCAAGCGTGCTTCTCGAGCCGAAGACATATTTCATCCCAAAACAAGAGAGGCACACAATTCACACTCTACGCTCCTTATCGCTTCCCAAAAACATTTGTTGACTGGCTTCCGATAGAACGAGTATTCTATCTTCATTTCCGCTCATTTCAATCTATATTTGGAGATCTTGACCAAATTTGGGTAAACGCACGATCGAAAACAGTCACGGGAGGACCACGAGAAGAAAAGGGATTAGGGGACCTTAGAACGCCCGGCAATTATTGATATCATTATTTCCGCTTACTTTGAAGAATAAATCTGTAGGGAATTCTGCTGGAACTCCTCCTCCAATCCTGGTCACGTCAACAGAAAATACAACTAAAAGCATGTGAATGCAAGGACAAGAAAACGCAGCAGAGGGAATACTCTCCAGAATCGAAACCTGCTAGTATTAAACCAAGGACTCTGCCATTCGCCTTGATTTTGGTTGTCCGCTGTAGTAACACACTACTAATGAAGATCGGACATCGAGAACATTAAAGATGGCTGATCTCCCGAGCATTCAAATGGACTTAAACGAGAGAGGGTTCGAGAGAGATTTGAAATGTACTTTTCTTCTGGATTCGAAGGTTGTGAAATTGTATGACTACCACGATGTCCCGTACTTCCTAAGAGGAAATCCGTACGTAACGTCTGGTTACCGGGCTTTCTTATCTTTCAAAATGTGCATCAAAAGGTTTGTAGAAGGGGCAGTAGTCTTTCTCCCTTGGGTGTGGCTTTGCTTTTGTTACGGGTTGCATTGGGGTTACTTTTGACAGCATGCATACGGGGACAAGTCTTTCATGGGAGGTAAGCAGAATATTCAGAAAGAAAGGTTACAAATAAATAATATGTTGATTACTTCTCTTAACCCCAATTATCATAGCCTTAGAACTCCAGAAAGTTTCTACTTCTTCGATTAATTATTAACCCTCAACAGAAAAAGGTGGTGTCATTAGAATTGATTACATTGAGGCAATATTTTTACCTTTTTTGGGGGGCTCGTGGTTAGCATGGCAATATTTTCGCCCTTTTTGAGTGGCTTTATGGTAAGTATGCTTAATGTTGCATTTTAAGGTCAAGGGAACTGCCCTGTTTAGCGTCATTGTGTTGCGCTAATGGTTTCTTAATCCAGGCGGAGTATGAATGAGCACCACCAAACTTTCTTGGAAACTTCAGCTGATAAAATTAGGGGATGAACTACATAGCTGATTAACTCACTTTCTGCAAATGAGTAGCCTGGAGAAGCAGTTTCAAAAATTATACTCCTCGTAATTTCATACATATCAAGGTGGGATTAGGTCCAACACCACTTCTTAGTTTAACCCCTAAAAGTGATAAGCATCTAATTTCTCCCAACAGCTTCACCCTAAATCAAACATAAAGGTTTTGAGAACAAAGGAAATGACCACAAACTCAAGAAGCTCTTGATTGTTAGACAAATTCTCTTTGTAAGAACTATAGGAAATGATATAGAACAGCATAGAGAACTTGCATACTGATGTTCAGGTGAAAAGAGTAAACATTCTTTATTTGTAAAATTACTCTGACCTTTGAAATTTCTCTTCACTTTGCAGTCTCTTTGTACTGTCCAATGAGTCCATCAACATCTGGTCTCACTTACTTGGATTCTTGTACTTCTTTTACCTTCTCCTTGTTGATAACTTAGCCAAGATTCCAGAACACAATGGAACTTTTTCTGATCATGTGGTGCTCACATGTTTACTTATTGGCTACATGGTAAGAAAGACACCTTGAAAGTGGATGAAATAAAAAAATTCAAACAATTTTGCATTGTTCCAGAATCCTTCATCCTACTAGATAAAGCAAACAGTAATGGTTTGTTTTGTTTCAAGACAGTACTATTGAATTTAACTTTTGACAAGCACCATGTTATTACTGTTAATATAAACTTATGCCCAAACTCACTTTGCCCATGGAATCTTGAAGGCTGTTTAAAATAAGCAATTATTGTGTGCTTGGTTGCCAAGCCTTTGAATAGGAGTGAGGCTAAGGGTGACCTTGTGATGATACAAACCTTGCTGCTTTTCAAATATAAATTACTTTGTCATCATGTTAACTAGACACTGGTCTCTATCACAACAAGGTTACCTTCAGCCTCACTCCAAATCAAAGGCTTGGCAACTAACTACACAACTGTAAAATGGCCAATTACAGAACAAAGCAGGCTTCCAACTTGTGCTCACCAAATGCTCATCCTTACTCCTGAACAGTGGCATGTTTCCTCTTTTCCAGATTTGCATGTTCTTTTCTGCCTTCTATCATTTATTTTGCTGTCACTCTGAAAGAGTTTTTCACCTTTGGTTGTCACTTGACCTGGCTGGCGTCTCACTTGGTGTGTGTGCTTGTTATGTGCCTGCGGTTTACTACGCATTTTATTGTCATGTGGTAAGGGATATACAGTGTATCTTGGAATATATATTTATTCAGATAAATGTTAGTGGGAATCTATATTCAATTTTTTTAATCCTTTAACTCCCACAAGTGACCAAGACAGAGTTTCTCCTTATATTTCTGATACAACATGGAGCAGACAAGTAATGAGAAAAAAGAAAATCAAAATAATGGATTATTAGTTAATCCAATACCAATTTCTCCAAACTCACATTACATCAGAGAGACAGCAAGGAGAATTACTAATAAGACTTTGGGAGTGAAAGGGTAAATATTTAGGTTATGAACACTAGATTTCTATTGCTTGGTATATGATAAAGGGTAGCACTCTAGAATTGTGAGTCATAGGTGTGAGATTCTCCAGCATTCACAAGTGATCGACAGCTTTAATGGGCAGGCATGTGACATGCATAGCATATGTGAGATATAAAGACTCTGATCATGACTTCCACTCAGGTTGTTGGAACTTCGGCCATTGTAACTGTCAACAGTCCCTATTGGGACAGCCCTCACCAGCATGATCAGAGTACATAATCAACGGTAAAATTTACCTTATATAATTTTTAGGCCATGAGGATGATCTATTATCACATCAGTATATAATCACTGGTGGTTCAAATACCTTGCTATAACATAGTGTGAGGGAAATTTCTTCACACTTTGTTATAGCAAGGTATTTGAATTTCGAAAAACTTTTTTTTTTTTTTTTAGTCTAGAAATCTAAAATAATACTTTTTACTTTGAATTGATCTTCTAGACTTGGCAAAGCATTTACCTGGGTGGTGTGATTCTTCTGACTTTTGTTTCATTGGCATTTCAATTTCATCATTCTTTCTTGACATCACATTGGGCAAGTAGACGTCTTTTACTGTTCTGTAGCCTGGTGGCATATGGTGTGGTCCCAGCAATCCACTGGGTACTGCTGCTTGGAGGATGGAATGACTTCTCTGTGAGGGTAGGTACACAAAAGTTAGTTTAAGGGGGATAGGTCTCGCTACCCAGATGTTTTACCTTGGAGAAGATTATCATTGATGATAACCAAAACAGTGTACAAGATACTTTGATTTTTTAGGTGCAATTTGTTTGCAAATTCTCATGCTTTGAAGCTCACCTTTGGAAATCCATTCTAATGAGAGATCCACTTTAAGAATCAGCAAATTGAAATGCAGGGTAAAGGTGATTTATTTTTAAAATGAAAGTCTCTAAATCATTCTTCTCAACAGTATTCTAAAAGTATTATTAAATTAAAAGTATTATAAATTTACTTTTATTACCTGAAATCTAACACATTTTAATTGTTCTTTTAGCTCTTCATTCCAAAAGTGGTTGTCATGTATTTGCTGGGAATTCTTGCTTTAGGATTTTATGCACTTAAAATACCAGAAAGATATTTCCCAGGTAAAGTAAACAACGTGATTGTACTTTAATTTAAAATTAAATACATGAAACTTGTGTTCAAAATGATAATTACATTAAAATTGCTAGCTAGAATTGCTATTTTTCACTAAATTGTGACTGATATCCACCAATTTCTTTAACTGAGGTGAATAATTGTGGTTGGTGTCAACTGCACAAGCTCATTTAATCCTGAGTGCACCCCAAAAAATACTGTTTTCACTCTTTCCACCCCAACATCAATATGGGTATTCTCCATACTGTTCTCTATTAAATTTACTAAGGTGTTAACAAGGGGAATTTGTTTAACAATCATGACTCATACAAGCTTTTCTTTAGTCGCTGATCATTTCCTTTATTCTCATAATCTTAACATATGATTTAGGGGTTACATTGTTGGGAGAAATTAGATGCTAGTCACTCTTAGGGGTCAAAGGGTTTATTAAGTTTTCTTGCCATACAGTGCTCATTTCATTTCCCATTGCCTTTCCTGCGGTGAAAGTGGCTCTGTCAGTTGGGGAAAAACTTGAAAAAAAAATTGAATGAGAGCCCAAGTTCAAGAAAAGCTTGGATTCATGTGTCCTTTTCTACCTGTTTTCCTTAGCAGAATGTTCCTGATACAATATACAAGCTAAAGTTAATTAGGGTAATTAATTAACAATAACTTTGAGGCAAAGTCTTAATCATCTGAAACTCCAAAACAAAGGTTGGGTTGGGCAATGAGAAACAGAACATTCTATGGGAGAGGCCTAAGGTATGTAGTACTTATGGTGACCCATAACTTTTTTCTTCTCCTTTTGCAGGTAAACTAAACTATGTTGGATCAAGCCATCAATGGTGGCACCTATTTATTGTTGTAGCTTTTTACTGGTGGCACAGATCAAATCTCATCTACATGAAGTACAGATTGGAATATCAGTGTTTAACAAACAGTGAACTTTCAACTTCGGACTTTTCATTTGAACTTGACTTACTATAACAGATTACTGAAAATAGTATATTTTAAAGTTATCAATAGTAAAAAATAAACTTGATATATTTTCCGAATCATTACTAGCATTTCTCTGTGTTTGAGACTCCCTTTTTGGTTCATTTATCATCTGAAACAGATGAAATGGAATGAAGACTAGCAAGTCTTTGTTTGCCTCTCAGCTGCTTTGCCAGTCGTTTTGACAGAGGAGCAGGCATAAAATCATCAAATGGTGAATCAACATTTTCTTTCCCACACTTATCTCCTTGAACTTCTTCATATCTACCAGCTGAGTAAACATCAGAGAAACCATTTGATTTCACAGCTGTTTTGGATTTACAATTTGAACTCTGAGGTGCACTGATTAGGCCATTATTTTGTGGCTTAAGAACTTGCCCTTTGGATTCTAGTAGTTCCTTCTTGCTTTTCTTTGTGTCATTTACATACTTCACGTCATCTTTACTTAAGAAAGCCCTTGAATGATCCCTCAAAAACTCTTGCAAACTATCTGGCACACACTCATTTGTCCTAAAACTATATTCCTCAGGGAAATTGTGCTGATGAGTTTGGCCTAAAAAGTCTGAATTTGCATAATGGCCTGGTCCCAGTAAGCTTTTCATCTCTGAGGACTCAGTGACAAAACCAGGAATTTCATTTCTTGACTTGATCTTACTTACACTTCCTTTCAATGTCTTTTCCATGAATTTTGAAGAGACCTGCCTTGACAAAAATGATTCGCTATCATCATCCTCATCACTGGACCCAAAAATTTCAATAACATCGGCCTCACTTAAGACTGTCATTTGCTTTGATTTTTTTATATTATTTACTAACATAAATTTCTTTCCATGTTCATTTATATTTCTGGACTTAAAGTCATTTTGAGTTGTACTTTCTGAAATGGATTTAACCTCCTCCACTGTCCTTGCTTCATGTCTTTTCCTTGGATATTCATTTGTTTTAGCATTGGAAATTTTCTTATCAGTCATGTCATGATTCTCAATGGAAACATCAACTTGAAGATGACACTGGGTTGCTTGAACATCTCTTAACATCAAAGATTTTGATATCCCCCCATAACTGCCATCAACTCCACACCCATATTCAGAATCAAGATTATCTGGAGCTAATTCCCTCTGTAAAGAATTGGGATCCCCAGGTATATTCACATTGCACTCTTTTATGTCATCATCCTCATCATCATCATCATCATTGTCATCATTGTCATCACTGTCATCATGATATCCATCATCATCACTATCAGGATGACCACTATTGACAAGTGAGAGTTTCATCCTTGGTGGATGTAGTGAGTAACCATTGAATGTTGGAAGTACAGAGTCAATAACATCTTGCAGGGAATCGTTAGTTGAGACATCGCCAAATAAACTGCTAGAACAACTTTCATTTTTTGGCTCAGAACTTTGCAATTGTCGAGAATGACCCACACTTATATCTTCGAGCTGCCTTGATAGAAACTCCACTTCATTTTCAAGATATTCTGAAGAGGACACAGATGTAGTGGCTTTCTTCTTTTCTGAAATAACAAATAAATACCAGCACATACATTAAATACATTGAAAGGTAGAAGCTTAGTTAATTCAACAACCTAAGTAACAACTCATTATGTCACTCATTATGATCACAGTTTCCCTCGGAAGATTGAAAGACGGGTCAGGATCAGCAAGGAGGAATATCCTATCAGCTTACTTGTTTTTTTGGACAGTTTCATTGCTTCATTCTTGTGGAATTCTTCAACAACCTCAGGATATGCTTGAGTAAAAAGCTGAAAAAAGTCAAGGTTAAGAATATTTGGTATCTCAAATCAAAAGCCTCATATTGATTATACCATACAATAGTACCGATAATTGCTGCAAGAAAATACTCAATTACTAATGAAAAAATAGTTCATGACTGCATTTCGTCTCACTGAAGAGACTCATCAGATTCAAAACTCATGACCATGCAGTTTAGAATCCCCCTACAATAAAAGGCTAGACTGCAAGCAGCTTAACCCAATGGCACAAAAAATTCTGAAAAGATTCTGGTGAGTCTCTTAGTCACAATAAAATGCCATGTACAGTGAACATCATACAACCTAGAATAGAGGTTTTCTTAAATTCCTACAGGTCATTTGATTTAATCATGCACCTACTCATCATCTATAGTTACATAACAGGTTCAAAGAAATTATTGCAAGAAAGTGAAGTGCTGCCAAGAGTTTGATGTAGGAAAAGATTGGTGCAAGAAATGAGGAGATGAATGTAGGAGCCTATGAAACCCTTTCATTATTTTCCTTATATAATAATCTTAAGCCTTGATAATGTGTTTAAATTAAATTCGTAACTAAATGATTTTCCTCTTCTTGTTTTTCATCACTTTCATTCATCAATCTCTACTAAATTACATTTGGTAGAGCAATTTTTTTCCAAAAAATTTGTTTCAAATCCTGGTAATACCTCTCTGCTCTCAATGGTCACAAAAGAAACTGGACATGTTTCTCCAAGTTTAAGGTTTTTCCATTCAACTTCATAACATTCAATCCTCTGTTGGACACGAGATTTTACAATCCTAAATACAAGATAAAACACCATATTGGTACCCTGATCTTAATTCAATGATAGGCTTGTATTGATCAAAATAATTGAGAATTACTCATTAGGAATGGTATGTTCTATGCAGATCAATATAGAATAAAGTTTAACATTCCAGCCACTCTAAAGTTAGTTTTACCTTTCTGGTTGAACGAGTATCATTGTGTGATTCTCTAGTGATGATGTCATTTGCCAATAGGTGATCAATAGAAGAACCTAGAATTTAAGAAATCTCTTTGAACTAAGCTTTCATTGACAAGCATTCTTCATGCATACAGTAACTTTCTTTATCATCCTCAGTATGAAATAAGCATGAATAAGTATTCTATGATATAAAATTCAATATAACCTTTTCTGTGATATATTCCTCAGGCCACTCCAAGTGCTTGAGGCAGAATTCCTAAAAGAGTAGACAATTCCCTAACTTTTAGTGCTCACAAACTGGAATATATATTTGCCCATATGTACAAATTATGTGAAAATAGATAAAAATATATTTCATGAACAGGTTAAGAAAAGGAAATCAAGATAACCTGGGAGGGAATTTGCCTTTTTACAATAAAGAAAGGCACAACAAATAATGCAAACAAAGTTTAATGAATTTAAAATTTGAAGTACTGAACACAGTAAATAAAAAAATGAGGCATTAGTATGGCATAAAGGAGTATTAGTTAAATGAATGCTAAACTTTATCTCCTTGAGGTTTTCCTCAAAATATGATTCATACAATTGTAGTATACTGTTAAGCTACACTATACATGTATGACTAAGTTCACTACAGGTTACAGTCACCTGCAAGCCTCTTAGATCTGGATTGAAGATCTTTAAGGAAACTTGCTGAGGGACAACTTTTGGTGACAGAAATTCCTGAATAACCTGATGATGAGAAACCAAAAACAGTCTGAAACAGAGACATTCAACAAGAGACTTACCATTTTATGATCCTATGCAAGAGAATACATTACTTGACATTTTGCTCTGAATCTTTGCAATCAATAAAACAATTACTAAGCTTCTATATGACCCTTTACACCCTAACATCAGTATGCATATTCTCCATACTGTCCAATATACTTTTCCTAGGGTAATGACAAGGAGAATTTGTGCAACAATCAACAGTTGGCGATCATTTCCTTTATTCTCATGACCTTAATTTGTGATTCAAAGGTGATGTTGTAAGGAGAAATTAGATATAGGTCACTCTCAGGGATCCAAGGGTTAATTACCTCCACTACTTTTTGGTTGGGTCACTAAATAAACGTTTTAAATATTGTACAGAACATGTCTCTTACTAATTTATGTTCACTTACCTCTGGATGTGGGAAGTTCTTGTCTTTTAGAGCTTTGCTATAAACAAGTTAAATTACTGGTGGTTAAAAAATGGATGTTGGGAAAAAAAGCTCTAAGGCATTTATTCAATAAAAATAATATCCCTTTTAGGCTGTTGTCACAGTTTCATGCTTGTATCTAGGGTTTTATTTAAAGACAGCTCATATATTTTGTCAAGCAAAATTTGTTCATTGAAAAAATATTTGCTGAATTCAAATAAAAAACTATACACTGGTCATCTAGTCCACCTACAGTATCCATTGAAGACTATAATAACATGGTACTCCACTCGAGATTGGTTAGTTACAGGGTTTGGCAACTGTTTTAAGAATTTTGTCACTTTATCAAAAGATTTACCATTTCACAAGCTTCTCCACACTTGAAAGAATTTCATCATGGTCCGAAACCTTTGTCCATTCATAGAACCTTAAAGAAATCAATCCAGAATTAATGCAAGTACAAAACAAATGAAAACAGCCTAACAGCTGTATCATCTGTAAACTATTGTTAAGAATGTCATGACTGTATCAGTGTCACCTTGTAAGAGCACAAATTGCTATTAATATCAGAGGTGCGAAATCATGATGAATGATGAAATAATGAAATGTTCACAATTTTTTTTTTTAGGACTTGTTATGGTTTTCCATAGAATTTTGAGCCAAATATCAATTAAACCTGTGTGCCTTTAAAGGCAAGTCATGCTCTTATCAGCTACTCAATCAAGAGAGGTCAATAAATGAAGCATACTGTAACTGGCATTGATTGCAATTAATTAAAAGTAGATAATATTGAATTTTAAGTAATTATTTTAACCTGTCAAGTAGGTTTTTGTGATTGACACTCTTAATTAGCTTCATGGCAATTTCCTTTCCTACTCCTGATACGCCTTGTGGAAGGTAATCACATCCTAGAAGTATGCCAAGTGCAACCAGCTTCTGTCTGTTGAGATCTAAAATAAAGCATGAAAAAGCTACATATAACAGTTTTAATTTAACCATCTGTTGAAGATTGGAGTGGGATGGCACAGAGGTGAAAGCGCTGACCTCCCACCCCTGTGGCCAGGGTAAAATTTTAGGTTGAGTTTATTGATGGTTCTCTTTCTTGCTCGGAGGGATTTTCTCCAAATCCTCTTGTTTCCTCCCTTCGCTGAAAATAACACTTGAAATTCCAATTTGATCTGGAAACAGTGGACAAGCAAAGCCACCTCATAGTATGTTTGCCACTAAATTCCCCTAATTTTCACTATTGTTACCCCTGTTGGCAAGCCCAGGGCCCAGGTGATTTGTCAAGCAGGTGTTGAACTAGAGTTTCGATAAAATGAAGAATGTATACTAAGGAGAATCACATACATTAGTATTCAAAATAAGGTTATGGAGAGGAATCTAAGACAAAAATAGTGGGTTCTAGGATATGATTTCTCCAGTGAACAGAGCTAGTGAGGAATGCAAGAATTTTCACTCAGAGCAAGAGTTCCCAAAGAGAAAAATGAAGAAAGAACAATGGTGGACTTCTTTGGAAAACATGATGAGGGCAGTCATGGTGTGACATACCAAGCTTGGCTTCAATCTCTTCCATTTTGTAACATTCTACTGATCCACCCTGAAAATTTAAACAAAAAAGAAGCTTAAACACCTTAAAACTAGATCTTTTTTTAATGTTTATGAAGGTTTTGCCCCATTATATTGCAAGTTCATTCCCTTCCACTTATGCAAGTTCACCTCCAGAAGCGAAGCCAGTTTGCTCCTACTTTTACCAGTTCACCCCAAATTTTCAAATTGTTTTCTTACAGCAGAACACATCCATTTCTCTTGGTTTTGTTATGCCTGTATAGCTTTTTCCCTGGAATACAATAACATTCTGTGATTCTGTTGCTCACAGTTTACTTAGTTACACAGTAAGATGATTGAACTACATGGACCACAGTCTGAAGATGCCTCACCTTTCCACTGATACAAAGATCTCTATACACTGTTCTAGCTCCATACAAAAATGCATCTCCATCATTGGTTATACACCCATCCACAATCTGTAGGTAATTGATTTATTTACTGTTAAGTATAACTTTTATTTGCTATACCAAAAGTTATTAAAAATCAGACTCTCAATATCAAATTTATCAAAAATTAATTATACTCAGGCAATATAAGATCACAAATAGGCAATATTTAAGCCACCATAAAGAGTTTCAAAGTTGATGATTCAAGCATAAGCCCTTCACCATTCATTCTGACAAATTCTCCTTGTAAGTAAAATGAAAAGAGGACAGTATTGAGAATATGCATACTGAAGTTAGGGTATAAAGGGTGAAATATCACTTATCATTATAACCGTGATGAACAAACACACCTTTCAAAACAAGAAGTAAAATATCTCTAAACCTACCTGATGGAGATCAAGCCATGCACAAAGTGCTTCAGCTTCACCCTCGCTCTCAAGACATGGCACCCCTAGTAGGTTCAACAACTTCCGGCACTGTGTTAAAAAAAGATTTTTCTAATTTACTAACAAATGCTAAGCAGCAAGGAAGAGAGTTAACCCTTTAACTCCCATGAGTGACCAAGACAGAACTTTTCCTTACAATGTTGATACAATATCAACCAGATAAAAAAAGATCAATTTGGGGATAACAAGTTGATCCAATACTAAATTCTCAGAACTAACATCATATGAATTGTATGGCTGACAGTAAGGAGAATTACAAATTTGATCTGGGAGTTGAAGGGTTAATTGGACTGAATGTATTACAAAAAAAGAAAACAAGGTTTATTGCCAGTACATTGACATTTGCGACCTGCCAGCTCTCAAGTATTAAATTTACAAAAACCTCATAAATGTCTTCAGAGTTATCTCATGAATCCTAAGTTATTTCTTACACCTGACTTGTGCATTTGGAAAATTAATAGGCACACTTCTTCATAAAAAAGGGGGGGGGGGAGGGAAGGGGTTATTGGAATAGAGGATAAAGTGTTTTCAAATTTCGTGACCAGTGAAGATACCAAATTAAAGGTCCCAATGAACTACGAAATTTTTGCTATTTGCAATGCGTGAACTTAGATGCAAATATCTGATTTTTCACAATGCACTATATCTACTTCATGTCTGTGAAACATTAGCAAGACTTCCCCTTTACCCCCCTCTTCAAACCAGTTTTTACACTTAAAAGAAAAAGTGTGTAAGTAATACCTCTCTTTAGCAACATAGACTTTTAGAAATTGTTGGTCAGTGTTCTGAGAAACACACCTAAATAACCCTTAGACAAACTACACACCTTAAAAAATTGACCCTCAATACCCAAAAACCGTTAGCCAGGCCTGATCCCATGTAATATAAAAATCACGCCAGTTCTGCGTTCTAGCATAAGAAACATTCAGGCATAATACAGAAAGAGATCTGGTAAAAAAATGAAAACGTAAAAGAAAGATGATCTTACCTCTCTGACCCAAATCGCAAACTGCGATCGACCGACACGAGCCCCCGAGCCAGCGCTAGCTTTAGCAGGTTTCTTGACTTTGCAGAACTGCCCGCCATCTCTCGCTTGAACTCGCTTGGCGATTGCATCCCATTTCAGTTCAGGTGGTTTTCCATCAACAACAAACACCAACTTGACTCCAAGTCGAGTCAAGTGAAGCAATCGGAAGAAAAGATTTCGCAAGTGCGGTTTATTTACGTTGTTTTTCAAACCTTTTGCACATTGAGCCTCGCAAATCCACCCACTTAAGTCCACACAGAGCGTCTTGTTGCGGAGGGCAGAGAGGTTTTCCGTTCTCTTGGCTGGTTCTAAAATAAACCAGAGATTATTGACACCCATCAAAGAACATCTCTCCGGGTCCTAAGCCATGAACGGGTACGGATACTGTATTTAACTTTAATCTCCCGCCATTTTTTCGATTGTCACTTAGAACCCACGCTTCCTCGATTTAGGAAAGCTCCTTTTGTTCGTTCCAATTCCTTCTCGTTCACTATTAGAACCTCAGCCTAAGTAACAAAATTTGCGAAAAAATGAAGCCTTTAGGCGAATCCAGAGAGATAAAATGCAGGATTTTCTTTTGGTCCAAGTAGCGCGGGTTGAAAATAAATCCGCACCAGACCTACAAACCAGAATTCTGAATTCCTTTTCAATTTTGCAATCACCATTTACCTGGCCAGCATAGCAATGCTGTAGCTATTTACACATAGCAGCTTGGCTATTTGAGAACCATGGTACATATTCCATTCTTTCATTTATTGCAATAAGAAATTACACAGAATTACAATTGCAAAGTCTTATATTTTTACTCAAAACTACCTACAAACTACAATCCCTCTGAGTGAAGAACATGAGATTAACATTAACTTTGAACAGTTTTACTGGTCGATGCAAACAAAATTATTCTCTTGGTGAAAATACACAGCCACACTTTATATCACCAATAATTCAAGTAATGTGAAAATTACTCATTACCTATATGAATTACAGGAATTTTAACCTGTGTTACACAAATTTTGTATCTTAATTACAAGAAATAATTTCTATACTAATTTGGTATGTACCCTGTTAGTGTCGACTTTTATCAGAGGTGGATCCAGTAGTTTTTTTTAGGAGGGGGTGAACCTTTAAGGAGTGACATAACTGATAGGTGATGTAAACAGATTTTAAGAATGAAGACTTGGGAATAATGTGAACTGCTGAGGTTACATAGCAAACAATACATCAGATTTTGTATACTGTTGCTGACTGCGCAGTTATAACAGGAAGCTGGAGGTCATTTCAGGAAAGAGGGTGGCACCCATTCCTTGCACCTCCCCTAGATCCACCCCTGTTTATTTTTTTCTTACCTAGGCTTTTTATTTGAATTAACAGAGTTAAAATGAAAGAATCAATATTCGTAACCTATGTATACTAAATAACCTTTACATAACATAGGCCACCTCTGAGTTCCAGAAACTATCTAGTAACTGAAAAGATTAGTGAAAATGAGATTGACTTAGCTTAAAATAAAACTTTATTTTCATAACCAGGGCATCGCATTTCAACCATTACTTGTCAAAAATAGAGGCTTTGGACAACAGCAAAACCTATAGCCACCCTCTCTAATGAGAAACATGCACTACGTTTGTGCCCAAACTTGGCTGAAGACTACTTAATTTTCAACCACAATTCTTTTTAGATCTCTCTTTCCATTCTTTCATCGATAAAGTTGGGAAAGGAGAAAAAAATAAGTTTCTAACAATAATTAGAGGACATTTCACTGACACAGTGCTCTTCACTACAACTCTGTGGGTGTGATTTCAAAGGTAATTGTTTGTCCAGCATTTTCTCATGTAGTGGGTTAGTGTTAAAACAGTATTATAACAAAGCTAGCTTAAGCAAATTGATTCTAGTTTATAGTTTTGGAAAGGTGTGGATAAGATTTTGCGAGTCAAGAACAGGAGATCATCTTTTAATCAAAGTAAGAACTGTTTATTATTACAAATAGAATGAGAAAGATGGTCAATTTTGAGCTCAGTAGAGAATTGACAAAAATATTAATGAGGGGATTATTGGTTGATTCAATACTAAATTCTCCACACAAATATCACAAAAATATTATGAAAGACGGCAAGAGAATTACTACTTAGATATTAGGAGTGAAAGGGTTAACACAAGAATATCACAGGGAGCCAATGAAAACTCAGCATAAACACAGGAAACTCTATGAAAACCAGAAAAATGTGAGCAAAAATGCAAGTCACAGTTGTTTAATCTCTGTTAATCTCTAAGTTTCCTGGAAAAAAATCACAGAGAAATGCAATGAAATATCACATTACTTACTACTTATTTAACTTTGTCACCCTCCTGGGGTGACAAAAATGGAATTTCTCCTGATAATACTAAGAGGCCATTTTCAAGTGGAAAGGTAATGAGAAGAAAGAGAAATATCAACTAGGTGAGAATTTTTAGTAATTAATTTTCCAGCCAATTCTCAAAATTAACAGGCAATAAAAAAAGTTTGGAAACAGAACAGAAAATTGATATTTAAATCTTGGTGTTCATTAAAGTAGTCAAAAGTTGCTCTACTGCAAATTACGTAAGGAAAACTTACAAATCCCTCTTTGTGTACTGTTTCATGAAATCCTTGACATAAAACCTTGCTCTGATTTCTTCAGCCTCTATTTTGTGATGTGGGCTTTGCTGAGTCAACAAGGGCAGTCCACCAAGAAATAACAGTGCCAGTCCTTGAACTATGGGATTCACAGCTTTAAATTCCATCAGTGACATCACAAACAAGAATATCACTACAAGGTAACTTCCCAGTGCGATCACCTTAAAAATTTTGGCCAGTATAATACGCTTGAAAGGCATTAGTTTACGAGAGGATGCAAGGAAAATATCCAGTGGGATGCTGGGAACACCATAACCATCAACTGTGATAAGGAAGTTTGCTGAAGTTGACTTGCTCCTTGAAGGGGAAGAAAGTGAGGGGGACCTTCTCTCAGGAGGTGCACCACTAAAAGTTTCACGGATGCTGGCTTCCTGCCTAGTCTCTTCGTCAAATTTTTCACCCTCTTCAAAAACAATAGTCTTGAGGTTGGTAAATTGAGTGTAATATTTGTGTGTTCCTCTGAGAATATATACTATAACCCACAAGCTGAGAATAATGTATGGAAAATAAAATTCAATGTTAAAGAGAAGTCCAATTATTGTAAATCCAATAATGCTTCCCAGAACCATGATGTTCAATGTCAGGACGACTGCTAACATGTAATAAGATGCTTCCACACACATGCAAAACACTATAAACAGGATGTACAAAACTGGAAAAGTTGTTATTCTCACACATGCAGGGATGTACTGGCAGCATGGCGATTCTATTTCAATTCGGAACAGCATTTTCCAGATGCGAAAACTAACATAAGTAACTGGAAAAATATACAGGAAGAAAGCTGTGGCAATAGTGACTGCCCAAAATGGAAACAAGAGCAGTGTTAGCACTACCTTACAAATTTTGGAGCACAGTTGACAGTTTTCTTCCTCATCTGATTGTTCAACATTTTCATCTGACTCTGCAAGGTCTTCATCAAAGACATCAATGTTACAGAGTTTTAGTAAGGGATAGATCATCACCAGGAGCAAAAACTTCCAAAATTTTAATTTAAGTAGACAGTATAGATGAAAGACCATGTTCTCATACATCAGCTGGAACCCTCTCTTGTCTGAGATACCAATGATCTCATCAGGTTTCTTGAATCCAAGGAATGTGCGCTCATCTCTCCTCCCAGAGAGCCGCCTTGCACAATCAGACAAGGTTCTAGGGATTGCAACTGCAATGCATGTTAACATGATGCAAAAACCATATGCAGCACCCAGTGAATTTTGTCCATATGGTTCCATCCAAGCGATAAATGCATCTCCAACACCAAGAAATTTTCCAGTGGTAGCTCCCACATCCTCCTTCTTTGAGTGCATGTATATAAAAACTTGTAGCAAAGGCAGAGAACTCAGCAAGATGACAAAAAGACAACGACTCAATCTTGAGAAAACCACTGACTCCGTTTTAGTGCGTAGTAAATCTAACATTCCATCGTCAAGAGCGAACATCAGAGGACGCTCACCCGATGTCGTTGTGTCCACTGATAAGGTTTCATTATCTGTATACACTGATTCACTTCTACTTAACAATGACCTCGCTGGCCTTATTTTAGGTCTCTTTTTAAACTCTTTTGGAAAATACTTTAACAAAAGAGGTGCAAACAGGCCAAATCCAATTGAGCAAGCCCAGAGAAACCTTATAGCAATATCAATCCACCGATTGTCTTTTATGGGTTCATCACAAACATAATCATTGTCTTTTTTTTTACAACAGCGATATTCTTCATGTTCTTGTGGTCTCACACAGAGGTTGCCATAAGTGTGTCCAAGACAATTATTAAAGATGGCTGTCGCAATAAAACTGCGTCGACAAGTTTTAGACATGTTTGTAAAGCAGTATTGAGGCGTCGTAGTAAATTTCAAAGTTAGCACATCCTTTTTCAAAGTGGAGAGGGAAAGAATATCGAAGTCGTAAGGTAGAGTGGCAAGAAACTTTCCACGCACGTCTCGCAGCCATACCCACATTTGCTTCACCTGACCGTTCTCCATTCCATTGCCTCCACTCTCCCCCAAGACCTTTCCTGTGGTTTCTTCGTTATTCGTCGAATTTGTGACGTTTACGGTAATGAAAATAGCCAGTGCTTTTTCTGTGTATACCGATTCCTTGAATTTTTCGCATTCGTCTCCATCGATGGCGAACGAGCAATTCAAGGTTTTGCATTGTTCCAACATGTCCATTCCTCGCTCGAATTCTTGCAAGGTCGAGTTTGTTCTGGCTTCGCCTTTTCTTATTAGTCGACCACTCACAAAAAAGGCGCGTAACATACACGACCAAAGGATAATTCCATAGAGAAAGCTCCATAATCTCCTAAGATTAGCCATACTTCCTACTACCTTCTGAGCTGTGTACTGTGAAACCACGAGACTTTCTCAACTCCCTCCCTCCTTAGGGAGTGGGCAACATGAATCTGTCCGGGGTAGTCTCTTAACTTCCTCTTTCCAGTGACTTCCGGAAGTGGGAAACCAAAACTTAATCACGAAGAAGACACATCAGTTTCTGGTAGTCACGCTTAAAACTGCACCATTTTAGTTTTATACCGATCTTACCGATCAGGTGTAAATACATGTTTTTGAAGGAGGAAATCTATGAGAAAGACTTACATAAACTCGTACCTTTGCCTTCTCTATACCACTGTTTGTCGAATGAAACTTATTTTTGGCTCAAAAACTGATTAATTCATTCTGTTTTTCCGAAAAGTGATAGTGTTCTGTCGTGTATAAAGAGAGGTTTATTTTCATTTTCGCACTGTTCCAGTTCCTGGGGCAAAATTTGTCTTCAAAGTCAGGTGACAACCTGTCTTCTGAGCCAGTAACGATCTGTGATACCGTACATGAAAGGAAAAGGGGTCGGAAACAAAGATGGAAAATGAAGAACCCTCCTCGACTCCAAGATCTCTACACTCGAGAACTGGTACGCCAGTGAGATTCATCAATCATTCAAGAAGTCGAGTTAAATTGTTTTGGCTCGACTACCAGGGAAGGCAGGTTTTATGTTCTACACTTGAACCGTCAAACGGTCATTACGATGTGGACACGTACGTCACTCACCCCTGGATTACATTTGACGAACAAACGAACCAGCCAATTTCTATCTGAATCCCCTTTATGGAAGCCCAAATCCCGACACCCCCACTTTTTGTGTGCAGCACCTCTGAAAATTGCATCCAAGGGGCTCAAAATTCTGTTGGCTTTGAAAGTATATTCCGACAGGCTTTGTCCTGCCCTAAGAGTGACAAGAATTTAATTTTTCCTTTAAGTTATAATATCACCCCTGAATCAAACATTACCATCACCCACTGAAGAAGCTCTTGATCATCAAACAAATTCTACTTGTCAGCACCTTAGAAATTGTATAGAGAACGGCATGATGAATATGCACACTGATGCAAGGGTGTAAGGGGTTAATTGAGTGATGTGCAGAGAGGATGGCTATTTATTGAAATACTTGAGGAACATTGTATAAAGTCCATGTCGCATCCAGCTAGATCAAATGACATCTAAAACTGACAGTCAAATGGTTGACATGGTCAAAATCTATCTTCTTGCCCATAAAAAAACTTGATGGAAATGGGTTAAATGGAAAGAATTAATTCCAGTCTGAATGTATATTTTTTTAATTTTGTTGCAGTACCATATACACTTCAGGAAAACTGTAGAGAATTAGTGAAGAAGCTTGTTTTGCCACAGAATTTCAATGACCTTCCTCTACCTCAAAGAATCATCAGGGAAATTTGTCAATGTGATTAAGGTCATTCCCCTGAAATAGAACCTGTGCTGAGATTTTTGTAAAGTTATACCATATAATACCTATAATTATATACATAAAAAAATTACACATCTGATTGGCTGAAAACAAGTGCATTTTTCTTGTTACGAGTGCAAAATTGAAACACAATTGCAAATTGCAAAAAGTGCTTTGGCAAAATTTCATCCTTATAGACTTTCTATGATGTTTTACATGTAAATTATTAACAAGTGACAACATGATTTCAAGGGCAATGTGGTTTAAATAAGCACTTACAAATTTTTCGAAGACAACAACTTGCACAAGTCCTTAAGGCAAGTGCAATTTTGATGTCTTTGAAATGTTTACTTGTGCTTATCAACACTAAACTGCACTCTAAATCATGTTATCACCAATACTAATATCATGAAAACTTTATTTTTTAGTATTTACAAAATTTGCTTTTCTGGAAATTTTCCTTTTTTCCTACTGAGGATAGGCTATTTCCAAATTGACCATGGCCTCATTTCCAAAGAGAGTCCTGGTGCTCATCTTTTCATATGGTTATAAGTTTTCATTCACATGCAAATTAATTAAAGTAACTTTCATACAAATGGTAGAGCACCAAATGTCATTTTGAAAAAGATGCTAAAGGTAATTTGGAACTGGCCTATTGGTTGATATTTATTTTACAGAAAGAAGTCACTGCTGAATTCCAAAAGGCAAAATTTGATAGGTCAACCTGCTCATTTGCAAGAAATGTTGATTCACCACTGTGGTGAGCCATAACCATAGAGAGAAAGCCCCCATTTTTCCATGTGCAAGTGTTAGGTAGTTAGTGAGTTACATGTAACATGTGTAGAAATGATGCACAGTGAAATACTATGGAATGATGTATAATTTTCTGCCACTAAACATCTTCAGGTTTTGAAGTCATTCAACTGTGAGGATGGGGTGATGAAGTAATTTGCATTGTTGGTAGTTTACTGTTAGTAAAGTTAGTTCATTTGTTAATTTCTATGGTGTCATAGAAAAAAAAACAAACAAACACAGGAAAATGTGTTCTTTGAGGCCCAGAAACAAAAATTTGAAACTTAACTATATCAGTTGAATGCTCAAAGCACACTATTTAACAGTCAAACTCCCAGAACTTATTAACATATAATTTCTCCCAATAATATCCTTACATCATTCAGCAAACAGGTAATGAGAATTCTTAAACCTATCAGGTTGTGTTATCTTGATTTAACACTTAATTTTCCTGATAACTTACAAGGAGATGTGTAGCAGTGAGAAGGAAGGATCAACAATCACATCTTGGGAGTTAGAGCATTAACTTAAGTTAAGTAACCAAAACTTGGAATATTTCTTTACATTTTAATAAATATCCATTTGGTAATCTACACTGTACACCTTCATTGACTGAAAATTTAGTAACAGGATAAACTATTTGCTAAGTTTTAATTATATTTTAAGACATAACATGAAAATACCTGGGGACAATTATCATGCACACCATTTGGTAAATAATAATGATAACAATAGTTATAAGTGTATACCACACAGGTGAAGAGAGCTTTTTGCTGAAGCTGATTGGCTGGTTCAGAAATGATAAGCAAGTACCATTAACCCTTTAACTCCCATGAATGACCAAGACAGAATTTCTCCTTACAATATCACAATATCAATACAATATCAACAAGCTAAGTGATGAGAATAAGGAAAAATATAAATTTGGGAATAATTATTTGACCCAATTCTAAATTCTCTGAACTAACATTATAAGAATTGTGTGGTTGGCAGTGAGGAGAATTACAAATTTGATGTGAGAGTTAAAGGGTTAACCTACGAGCAGCCACAGAGACAAAATTGGGTGTGAACAATTTAATTTTAAACCCTTTTTTGGTAAATTGACAGAAATAAACTAATTTTTATTTTGGTTTTTGTGTAGCATTGATATACTATAACAATTATTCACCACCATTGGTGAAAGTGCTGGAAATTAACCTTACAGCTTTGTGGCTCTATAAATATCCACCATGTTTTATCACCACTTCTCCAATGAATAACTGTTAACTATTGATATTATTATAATCATCATCATTATTATTATTATTATCTATTCTCAATTTACACTAGAAAGTCCCTGAATTCTGCTGTCAACAGATTGCATATTTCTACATTTCCATTATTAATTTACACTCTCCCTTTCCAACATCCCTAAAAAGCATCTAGAAAGTGTACTTTACTAAAAATATTGCAATAAATGGTGAATAAGAAACGTAAACTAAACAATGGAGAGTAAGTAGTATGAATTTTTTCCCAACTCCCTCATACCAGCATTTTGTAGATGTCACTATACAGTGATTGTTTAAAGCATTTGCCTGAGCTACAATATTTTCCTTACATTAAATTGGCCATATTTCAATCTACAGTGTACCATTCAGTGCTGTTGGGCAGCACTTTGTTCAAATCATATGCTTAACCCTTAAACTCCCATCAGTGACCAAGGTAGAATTTCCCCTTACAATATCAATACAATATCAAGCAGGCAAGTGATGGGAATAAAGGAAAATATCATGGGGATTCTTAGTTGATACAAAACCAAATTCTCTAAATCAACTTCACAAGAACTGCATGGAAGACAGTAGGGAGAATTACTAAAGAGATTTTTGGAGTGAAAAGGTTAAGGCAGTAGAAATTTATTTCAGTGATCTCTTTCAAAATACTACTTTTGTTTGTCCTTCAAGGTTTTCATTTGTGGGGAATTTAAGGCAAGAGACAACAACAGGTTGTTGACAATAATTGATAACCTTTACAGTATGTCCTATACTTTGATTTTACATTGCAAGAAGTTAACTTTTCATTAGCATTTTTTGGAACCATATGATGGCACTCAGAATGAACAAACACATAGTCTGGTCTACCCACCTATTAAACAAGTGCACCCTACAAGACTTTGCTTGCTCCTTTGGATTTTGAAAAAGACAACATGAATGGCAGAAAAATTTAGTCAAATAAAGTGCTGCACCCATCCACCACTGCCTGCCTCACAATAATGGTGTTTGTAGTAAAATCTTCTTTAACTTCTTTCAATGTCAGCTTCCTTTCACATGGTCATGGATGTTGCTTCAAACAAGCCTGTAGCTGAAACAGTTACAATTTTAAGGAAAAATTACATTATTTTGGAACACTACTACAACAAAGGATTACATAAAGGATTTACAAACAATTTACACCCACCCTATAAATTAAAAATGACCTCAACAAGTAGCTAAATAAATACACTTTCTTCAATGAATTAACATAAAATATGTGTGCAAGGGAAATATGAGCAATATGCCAGCTAATATTATATGTTATACCATCGAAAAAGGGATTTACTATAAATGACTCCCCTATTGTTAAATTTTCTAATCTTTGGCTTTTAGTGTTTGAAACTTTGTAAGGTCGTATCTGAGCATCATACAGATTGCATCAGGTGTAAGTAATTAAAGAGTTCTTGATGACCAAAAATGATTTGTGGCATATTTTGCACAGAAAATGACCAAATAGTAATAAAAACAGTTCAGTATGTACAGAGATATCTGATCATTTTTTTAACCTACAATTATTTGATCTCAATGAAATTTATTTCACTGTTAATAAATTTAAACTTACTCTCATTTATGCTTCTTTTGACTCTGGCCATGGCATCTAGCACTTGATCACTTCCAATGCTCTTTGTGAACTGAGCCACAGATGGTACCATATCTCTCAGGGGTGTGGTTACCACCTCTCTTGAGTGACGAGACAAGACCATTTCAGCTGATTCTGGAAGTCAATTTCACACAGAATAAACACATCTAACCTGGAACTCAACTGAAGTTTGTGTAGCATTAAGTAAAAAAGAACCATGTTCAGTTGTCAGATAATGTAAAAAAAGTGTGAAAGTTTGGACTTTCACTGGTATTGCATGAATGCCATTTTGAGGGACTATGGACTGATAGTTAATCAGCAGCTGGCTAACAGTATGCTGTTTGTGTTGTCCATTGACTTGTTGTTATGAGTATTTTGGTTATGAGTTGACACTGACCTTCATAAACACTGTGATATGCAAAGTGGAGATAGAGTAAAAACAGTAAATGAACACCAGCCACCACACAACCAGCAATCAGGCCCTGATGTCGATTGAATGTACGACTCATGAAAACAGTCACCTGTAGAAAGAAAAGGAAAACTTTCAGTGGAAATGAGTAATTACTCAAGGTATGTAACTGTACACAAAGAGTAAATCAGATACACTGTCAAAACTATCAAGTTAACCCATTTGTAACAACCAAATGTAAGAAACAAGATGTTTACACCTAGTGGTTGGTTGCACAAACTACTTGACAAGTGAAATTGTTAGCTATTTCCAATTGGTGTACAACCCCCTCAAATGTTCCACCCAAGGGTTGATAATGGTTTTAGGAATTTAAAGTCAAAACAACCTGGGGTGAAGCAAAGGATGTGACATTGCACGGATGACCTTTTGGGGAAATAGAGAGCTAATTGACTCCCTAAGCAAACAATGACTACTGCAACAAAGGCACAATTAGAAGTACAGTGACATAAAAGCTGTTACAATGAACCCTTTAGCATATACTGGTAGGAGTGCTGCCATCCATGCTAGGATAGTTAATTGTGGGTTTTAGCAATCTGGGTTCTCAAACAAATGAATACAGGAGGTAAGTTTCTAAAGGAACTATGAATAATTGACAGAGGTAAATTTCGAAACAAACTGATGCGCAGTGTTTGGTTGAGGGTATCAAAAATAATTTGGTTTTGTCAACTTGAGTTCATAGTGTAAATTGGCTCCTGTACAGAGCTTCTACAGCTGATGTTTTTAACATAAGCCCTTTGTAAGAGGAAAAGATCAAGGGCTAACACTCAAAATGTCAGCTTCAAAAACTCTTCACAGTGACCAATTTACATTATCAACTCAGTTGATAAAACCAAATTATCTAGGTTCACAAACACCCTCACTGAGTTACCCACTACAGACTAAGTATATTTCATTGTACTGTTAACTCTTAGGGTAACATCACTCACCAATTTAGCTGCCGATAAACCTCCAAACACTAACCACAGAGCATAAAAAAATGAGTGGGAATGATGATAGCCAACAGTCGTTAGAAATAGACACACCACATTTCCAAACAATGCATATCCCTAAAATAAAAGATAAAAAAACAGAGTACCAGGGGACTGATTTCTCTTTTCCTTTTCAGAGCAAGGTAAAGTATCTTTGAGCAATTTCAAATGAATACTCTCATGAACTGCCTAACTCTCAAGTTCTAAAGAGAGTTTCTCTCATCTAGCTGCTTCACATTTGTCTAATAATCAATTCCAGGACTTCAGGAGCAATGTTTTTCAGACACAAAAAGCATGTGTGAAAAACAGAATGAAACTTTAAATAAACATTTGTTCAGAGAAGGTTTTACCCTTAACACCCTAACATCAGCACCAATGCCCTCCAAATTTATCTCAGTCTGTACAATTCATTTGGTACAGGTACTGACTCAAAGAATTTGTTAAACAATCACACCTTCTTCAGGGTTTGAGCTAGTATTTGATCACTGGGGACAATTTGTCCCCTTAGCAAAAATTTTGGAGGACATTTTCATTTTTAGGGGGGACAGACAAATTAATTTTTATTCGACATTTTCTTTTTTTACCTGATCCTTGTAAGACTTGTAATACAAGAAAAGTGATACAAAAAAGAAAGTTGTTATTGATGTCAAATTTCTTTTTCTCGTCATATTTAAACAGAGGATCAATGACTTTGCTTTATACTTCAAAACATTACACAGCAGAATCTCGTCCCGGCATCGCCTTGTAAACTTCAATTCCTTTCTTAATCACTGGTAAACGTAAATGTACTAATTCTTCAGAGGTTCTAAAATTTGTACACTCTTCTGCCGTTGCAAAGGGGTTTGTCTTCTTAGATTTCCGACAAAAATAGCAGAACATCGTCTCTTTTTCATAGCGCAACCATGTGTGATCTCACAACCAAGTTTTCAGGAAAGTTCGTGATTTTTTTCGGTTTCCTTCGATCCTCATTCGTTTCTTCCTGATTAATACACTGTTCTTCTTCTGTATCATTTTTCTCTGATTCACTCTGGCTTCGATTCCGAGCGAAAAAGCTTTCTAATGTTCGAACACGTTTTCGATGTGACATGTTACTGCGCTTTTCACAAACATGCGAATTTTGAAGTTCAAAAGCCAATTGACGATTGCGTTTTTCGTTGCCGTCAATCATCTTAACGGAACTCTTAGGAAACAAAACTTTACTTTCACGGGTTCAAAAGGTCATGGTTTGTGATTTGTGATTTGTGATTGGTGGATTTCAATCCGTTTCGTGTGTTTCTCTTTTTTTCATTGCTTGTGATCGTAATTATGATTGAGGGCAGCGAAAAACGTAATTGTGAAGGCGGCTTTTGAACTTTTGAGTTCACATGTTTGTGAAAAGCGTAGTAAAGATTGCCACGTGCGTTCACCAGGCTTGGTTGAGCATGAGACGTACGTGTTCAGTAAAGTGTGACTGAAACGTGACTTTAGAATGAACTTTAAATGTGCAAGAAAATATACTTTCCACGTTCTGTTTTAGCTTGCAATTTCTGTACCAAGATAAATCTCTTTGTGTGTGCTTCCTTTTGAGTTTTTTCCCTAAATTTTGAAGGGGACAAATTGTCCCCTTGACCGTTTTTTTTAAGGGACAATTTCAATTGCAGTGCAGGATTGGCACAATGGCGCGGCCTGGCTCAAACCCTACTTCTTACACTGTAGGTTAGCAACCATTTCCTCATAATGATTCTTGTTACCTTAACAAATAACTCAGCAGTAATTACTGTGAGGATAAATTACATAGATGCTGGTCACTCTTAGGGGTTTATAGGGTTTAGGTCACAGCATGAATACTCACAGATAAGGAAAGAATCTGGAGAAAGGTAAGATGGGTGCTACTCATAAATGCCACAGCATAGAACATTCCAGCACCACCCAGCCAGTATCCAAAACAAACACCAAAAGCTGTACCCATGAGTGTTCCCTCTTGCTAAAAACAATAATCAGTTGAAAACATCAAGAATTAAATTAAAACCCTTTAAAAGAAAATTCCTTGAGACTTTAAGACAAATTATTAAAAACAAGTCTAGGAAAGACTGTGGTTTTAAACAAAACAGGCCTCAGGATTTTTTCTTTTCAAGTGGATCATTTGTCACTGATACAATTATATCTGTTTTCCTGATGTTGGCTACCAGCAATCTTGACACTGTTTTAATAAACAATAACTTAGACCTTTTGGCTGACTTGAAGATGATTTAGAGTCAATTTTAATACTCATTGTTTATAAAACTAAAAAACAAGTATGTCACAGATATCACCCTGAAGATGCCCTGATTCACTGCTCAGAAGGCATAACAAAAAACCATTATAAGAAAAATGAAATTATGGAATAATCAAAAGCAAAATGAGCTGTTTCAGCCCAAAAAGTATGGGGACCACTTGTGTCACATTAAAAATTTAAGCCACAGTAAAATACACAACCAGAAAGCACAGTTTGAAAATAATGCCAGTGCATATTACATCTTAGATGGTTGAGCCTAGAAGAGATTCTGTGCAATTCTGCTGAGAGTAATACTCATTGTTTATAAAACTAAAAAACAAGTATGTCACAGATATCACCCTGAAGATGCCCTGATTCACTGCTCAGAAGGCATAACAAAAAACCATTATAAGAAAAATGAAATTATGGAATAATCAAAAGCAAAAGGAGCTGTTTCAGCCCAAAAAGTATGGGGACCACTTGTGTCACATTAAAAATTTAAGCCACAGTAAAATACACAACCAAAAAGCACAGTTTGAAAATAATGCCAGTGCATATTACATCTTAGATGGTTGAGCCTAGAAGAGATTCTGTGCAATTCTGCTGAGAGTAAGTCTAGCAACACAATTTTTTCTTTTCATGGTCCGTCCCACAAGTTTGAGATGAAGAGACTCAACAGAGCTAAGCATGATTGAGGCTACAAACATAATCAATCAGTAATTCAAAATGCAGAGAACAACAAGCAAAACATTAATCTTACCACTGTGTGTCCTGATGTTTTCATACTGAAGAGAAGAATAGCAATCAGGGTGAAAACCAACATCAGTGGTCCGTACAACTCTCCAACAACTGTCTAGGGAAACAAATCAGCATGCATTGGTGTTTCCTACTATCTGAAGTCTTCTTTGCAACTGTTTTACCTGTCATCACACCACAGGCTCTTTCCCATGTACTGCAACATAAACTGGAACTACATTGAATTCTTTTCATTTTTGTGAATTTGACAATAATTAGATATTACATCAATCACATGCTGCATTCTTCTTTTTGAAAAAGCAAATAACCCATCACAAAAATTCTACTAAATTTCCTAATAAGTTTCCTGCAAAAATTTTTCCAGTCTGACAACTTTTCCAGCATAGGCAGTGACTGTACCACTTGGAATAAAAAATGTTTGTACATAGAAAAATAAAAGCCACCCTGACATTGATAAGATGGAGGAAAACAGTATGCAGACAAGTGATCCTAATAAAGAAAAATTCAACTGGGGGATTACAATGGATCCAATACCACTATCTCCAAAAGAATAATATATTACACAGTAACAAGAATTAGTAATGAGTTTGTCTGAGTGAAAGGGCGAATTATCCATCTTCTACCTTCCTTAAGTATATACCTGAGGGGATGCTGTGGAGGGCAACTTTGGTATCAGTGAATGGAGCAAACTAGAAAAGAAAAATACCATACACAATCATTAAAATATGCTTGACATGATTCTTCTAGGCCAAAAGATTTGATGAAACAAGGCCATTATAATAATAAATTCTAGCTCATATTATCATATCATTTCTGGGGAGTCCTAACAATCTGTTGATCAAAATAAATGAGGCAGGAGCATTGACAGGAGGTGGTATAAAGAAGTACCTATGACTAACTCATTTCATATTACTAAGAGCGTACCAGTCATGTTTCATAAAATCGCACACTAAATACATGCTAACCAAAACTATAACAAAATTCTCCAACATGATTGGTTATCACCAGCCCTACTTGAGCACTAATGGGATAGTGTACACGTCATGCTTGTAATTGGACAGTTGTCTTGCATTTTGCCATGTTAACTGTTTTTTTTTGTTTTTTTTTTTTTGGGGGGGGGGGGGGAAAGATTCCAGTCATTCCTATTACCATTATAAATCTTATTTGATAACATACCGATTACGAACTTCAATTGGTTCAACATCAAAGTATGGCCTAAGTATATCAATGTTTGCATACAGATCAAAAGCTCTTTTGGCTGATTGTTTTCCAGCCTGCCAGACCTATAATAATACAAACAAAACAATAAAAATTATAACTTATTTGCCACTAAAATGACAATTTGATCAATTGTCCATACATTTTGATAGACACTGCATGTATAACAACAACTGATTAAATAACAGCATAACAACTGATTCAATAACATTTTTATTGTTAAAACATGTAAATTGCTGAAATGCATGGAACAAACTTAATTAAAATGAACTTTTATTTCTTTAAGATTTATCAAATTTCATCTAACCATATCAATGTGAATTTTCCATTTTCATTGGTTAATCAGCAAACTGCTTCACCATACTTAAGTGGAAGACATACACAGAGAAAACTGTTCAATCTAGTTGTTTTGATTTTCCTTCATTAGACTCAACACTAACTCTCAAACCAATAAGTGCTCACTTGCATCTCTATAGGCTTCAGGTCATTTGTACAAGTACTATACACCTTTTCATATTGAGTTCTAACTCTCTCTTTGTGTTGTTCAATCACCAGAAATCTCATCACAAGTACTTGCCATAAATATATTTGTTTTGGTTTACAACATTCACTTGTAAAATGCTCTACAATTATTTCTTTACACATATTTCCTTACATATCCTCCAACTTCCTGTGCCATTCTTTCTCGGATCCTTTCCATAAACTCCGTCTCTGATATTGCTTGCCGACTTGGACTTCCTTCATGACTAAGTAGACAAGTAAATGGAAATGCTAAGATGTAAAGGTTAGCCATAAAGAGTTAAAATCTGTTACAATACAATCAACTTAGCAGGCCCAAGTAACCCCAATATTCTCCACTTTGAAAATTACTATCAACAGCTATTCATATCCAGGTAATGAAAACATAAAGGATACATGATTCACAGTATCTCTTAACAATGCTATAAAAAGTACTAATAAAAAAAACTCTTAATAGTGGCATAAAAGTACATGAAAAAAAAAACAAACAAACAAACAAAAGACAAACCTTTCCCCATTTCCTGGTTCTGATTGCAGGTCATCTGTATTTGCAATATCAATTACTGCAGAGGAATTATCCTGTAATTACAAAATTCAAGTAATTTATCCATCAACTTTGTTTGCTTGCATGTGATTAGTCAAATACATCACATGGTCAAATATGCCCCAGCCTAAACTGCTGATATCTGGTGGTATTCTCCAAGTAATATTCCCCAATTTCTTCCCTTACATCCACTGCAAAATTATCCCCCCCCCCCCTTAAGAATTGATTTACAGCAAGAGTGTTTTCAGATCTTACAGAAGTGTCAAAAAAGATGGGTGTAAAAAAATATATATTTGCACCAATCACAGGAGATAGGGGTTTAAATGAACGGAGGGGGGGGAGCTTTACAACTGAACTTGGGTGGGGGGATGAACAGATATGATATTAGATAATTATAAAGATTTTAAATCAGGATGGATTTACGAATAAATCCACAATTCAACTTAAGGCATCCCCAGTCATATACAACTCGAGCATTCTTTCGTCAAAAACTACCCATGTACCAACGATTTCAATCCTTGCTTACGTGATCGATATGCTATCGTTGCAACAATCGAGTTAGTCTTCATCGTTTTTGTTTTTGGTAGATAATTTTCATAACAGTGGGCACTATTTAATGAAAAATTATTTCGGAAAAGATAAAATAGTTCATTTTTACCTATATATATTATTAACTCACCTGTACGAGATACCAACTCGATGAACGGCTCTCTTCGCTTGAAGCAGAGCTACTTTTATCTTCGTCGCCTAGCGTCGCCATATTGGATTTAGAAACACGTAAAAGCTACAGAGGATTATGGGTGATTTTGTTTGTCGGTATTTTTCAGGGCAATGGATTGTGGGAGACTGCCTGTTTATGATCCAAGATGGCGGCACTTCCGCAGAAGAAATATTACCGGCAAAGAGCTCATGCAAATCCTATGGCCGATCACACTCTTGAATAGTAAGTAAAATTTTTAGAAAATTACGGTAGTGAAGTTTTGAGTTATGGTAAGGTCAGAATAGGCGTACAATCGCTAATTCACGTTTGGGGTGCGTGGAGTGCGGTATTAAACAATTATTGGATGAGGTTTTAGTGATATCCAGTTCCTACCGAGACTTTGATTCATCAGGATATCACAAAAACCGAATCTAAATGATTATTTTACTATACATTAAACGAAAAAAAAAATAGTCCCGAGAGTAAGTGAAACTGGTAATTTTTTCTAAAGGTGCAAAAATATAAAATCGGCAAGCAACACAAAGCGCGCAAACATGAAATGATTACCGGTGACCTTGAGTGACCTTAACACGATTATTGTATTATTTGCGGCCAGATGACGTCCCAGGCACTGATTTCAAAAATTCACTGTACACTTTCAGCCAATCAAAAAAAGACATAATGAGTTGAATGTATAATAAACACGAATGAAGGTAGGAAATATTTTATCTATGTGATGCAGAAGTTTCAGGTCATTCTGTAGTGTTGGGCGGAGGGGGGGGAGGGGGGTATAATATCTAGTCTAATGTCTCAGGCAGCATACTTAAGTTCCCCATTATCGGGTGAAGGGGGGGGTGCCAGAGGGGGGCTATTAGGAGGTGGGGGTTGCTGGAGGGGAAATATTTCAATGGAAGACAAACTGCTCATCTCTTAATGTACTTGCATGTCTTAGTAAGTGGGTTTATTGAGGATAGTATTGAAACCAGGATAAGTTCATTTAATTGTGAGAAAATGGTATGAAAGTCACATGGACGAATTTCAAGGCACAAAAAAAGTAGTGGTTAAGGACTATTTTTAAAAACTGAATCATTGGATAGCGTATTTCAAGAGTTTTCAAGAGTTTCCAAGTGTTTATAATATTCTGTTTGTTCTTAAAAAATAAACTTGGGAAGATTAACTTATATTTTGAGGCCTTTCTAATAAAGCAATTTTTCCTCCTACACTTGTTGGATATGAGGTGATCAGAGCCAACCTGGTCCCTACAGGCCTCCCTAGCTATCTGTCATCTCATTTCCAACATGCACTTTTGTAGTAATTGTTTATCAAACAATAAAATCCATCAGCTGCAAAATTCAGGGAACAAAATAGGGTCTTGTTTGCCCTCTCCCCTTCCTTACTAGGGATACTAGGGAACGCTGCAATACATTTTTTATATGTCTCTTAACCCTTTAACTCCCAAGATCTGATTGTGAATTCTAACCTCTAGCTGCAACATATTTCCTCATAAATTAATAATGAGAATTTGGTGTTAGATTAAGATTACTTCTACCTGATAAGTTTGAGTATTCTCATTACCTGTTTGCTGGGATATGTCTGGATATTATAAGGAGAAGTTACGTGTTGATCACTTCTGGGAGTTAGAGTTAATAGTTAACAAAATATATGGACAGAGGTATGTGGATGAAAAGTAAATTGATTTTGAAGCACCTTAAATAGTGTTATAAAATAATTCAAATAGTACGTGAGCTCTGATTGGCCATAAAACCATTTACATGAGCATATGTAAACACAGTTTTCATTCCTCTTTCATTAGTTATTTTATAAAAGAAATGTAAAATGGTTTCTGTGTTTACATAGTCTGATGTAAACACTTGGGAGGTTGGGAGAACACGCGATAAGCTGGAAACCACTCCGCTTCACATTGTGGTGTCCTACGCTTATCTCGTGTTCTCCCAACCTCCCGCATGTTTAGATCAGGCTATGTAAACACAGAAACCATTTTACATTTCTTCAATATTTCATTATGGAAATGATATTAGAGGTCTCACAGGGCTTACTGTAATTTGTGAAACAGAATGAAACAGATTCTCAATTTGAAAACTACAGATTTTCATTTTGGAAATTACAGATTTTGAATTAATTTTTCAAATTACTTGATTTTGACCAAGGAACTGTATGCTCATTTCCTGATTATTGAAAAACTGATGATTCATGCTCTTCTTACAGTCCTGTATCTCCAGATGCAATGGATTGGACAACTCTGTTTCCTGCTTTCTTTCCTGAAAAAGATGACAATGGAGAACACACAGTTTGTAAAACCTCAAGAGTTGAATTTGCAGACATAGGGTGTGGATATGGCGGACTTTTAGGTACACATGTTCTGACTTTAACAAACAGACTCCATGTTGTTATGCATCTGTAATAGTAAGAGATCATAGGTAATGCCAAAATGTGGTAAGAACAAAACAATTAACACACAAGGTGCAGCTGAGTATGTCACTGATGTTCCAACTGTATTTTGACATCTTCTGTAATCTATTACAGTAACTGTACAGACCCACAACAACATGGGATCTATTAATTTTGTTCTATACAATAAACAAACAAAACGTTGTTAATGGTGATGTCATCTATTCATCATTCCCCCAATACATCATGAGTAAGAACCAATCAAACTATGTATATAATCTAACCAATACAACTGATATTAGACCAAAGTAACTTTAAAGGGCTACAATAATGACAACCTTAGACGCACAGTCATATGTCAGAGCAATCTTAACCCTTTACACCCTTAACATCAGGAAAGGTATTCTCCTTACTGTTCCCCATACATTCCCTTTTGGTGCTGACAAGGAGAATTTGTGTAACAATCAACAGCTTCTTTTGCTGCTGATAATTTTCTTTATTCTCATGACCTTACTGCATGATTCAGGAGTGATATTGTAGGGAGAAATTAGATGCTAGTCACTCTTAGGGGTCATAGGGTTAAGGGAATCTATCAAGCCCAAATTTCAAAATATTTTTATGTTTTGCAGTGGATTTATCTCCCATGTTTCCAGATACACTAATGGTTGGCATGGAAATAAGACTGAAGGTGAGAACCAGAGGATTTTGTGTGCAATTTGATTCATTCTGTGCTTGTGCACAAATGTTCTTGGGGGCATTTATGTTGTGTGAACTTGCCAATCAAAAGTGCTTGATTGATAAAACTGACCACTTTAAGGAATTGCTACTAAGAAATAGGTTTGGTGGAAGAAAGATTGTTTTTCATTCTTTATTAAAAACATTGTTTGATGAATCAAGAGAGCTGTTATAAATATTATATTAATTGATGATCAGATGTGACTCTTGTGATAACTTGAATGAACAAAGGTGAAGTAAAAATGCTACATCTCAAAAGAAAATTTTGAGGGTGATAACACTTACCAAATAAGGGAAAACAAAGAAAAAAGATAGATATATTTCCTGAAGAAATTTGATATTGCAACCAACAACCATTGCAGTTTCTGTTCAAGAACAGATTCTATAATGCAGCTATTTCTAGAGTGTGATGTCTCTATTTCCATATATTCAAGTACCATTATGTGGTTTAACAATATACACACATTAAATGCAAGTCCTTCTGCTGAACAGATTTTATTCAATTTAAAGAAATTGCTTCTTTGACCTCCATCTAAAAGCACAGACTGATTTATTCATGTATAGTTCTCTCCAAGGATCCCAGTATTCCTGAACTTCAAACCAAACTCCAAGTGCAATGAAAAATTGTTAACCAATTCTGACAATATTGTGAACATTGTTCACTGACTTGATTTTGCAATTTTCCCCGTCAATATAGCAAGGATTTTAGTAAATGTAATATTGCAAATATGTGTAATGTCAAAGGTGTAAAAAGTTGCAAGTAGCATTTATTATATTTTTAGTAATTGAATTATATTGCAAGTAGCATTCATAATCATATTGCCATTTAATAAGTAGTTTGAGTGTTAGTATTGTATGCAACATGAGTCATTGCATTGTAATGTATGAAGTGTAGCATTAGTAAATTGTTAGTAGTGTATTTTGTATTTTGTTGTAGGTGGTGTAAGCACTGTATTGTAAGTATTTAGTGTAAGTCTTAGTATTTTAAGCGGCAGAATTAATAATATTGAAGAAAAAAATACATTTCCCCACAGCTCACCTTGTGTTAGGATTCTAATTTCCATCTAACACTTGGGGTACAGATAATACTTCCACAAAATGCCTTTATTTAGGTCAGTGACTATGTTAGTGACAGAGTGATGGCTTTAAGAAAAGCTAACCCAGGACAGTACCAGAACATTCATGTGATAAGGACTAATGCCATGAAGTACTTGCCCAACTATTTTCACAAGGGTCAGGTAAGTTTGTGTCTGAATCATCACATTACAGCAATAACGAGGATGTGATGTGAACCCTTTCATTCCCAAATGCCATTAGTTATTCTCCTTACTGTCTGCCTTACAATTCGTATGATGTTAGTTGGGAGAATTAGATATTAGTGATCCCCTAATTGATACTTTTCTTTATTCTCGTCACTTTTCTGCTTGATATTGTATTGACATTGTGAGGAGAAATTCTATCTTGGTCACTCATGGGAGTTAAAGGTTAAAAAAATCACAGTGTGAAATTATGGTATCATAACTTAGGTTTTCCTTTTGTACACACTTGTTCAGAATTTTTTTGGGGGTTAACTAAGAATTGATATGCAAAATCAGACATGTTGACAGTACTTTTATGTTGGACTGTTCTCAGTCTTAGTTTTCACTCCACACAAGATGGTGTCATTAACTGCTCAATTTAATCAAGTCCAAATTTGATGAAAATCATTCAAATCTCTGTGTCTGCTTTTGAATTGATATATTTTAAATCATTGACCAAAGTAATAGCTGTTTTTCTTTGAAACAAGTGACCAATTGAAATTTGTTGCTGTTTTGTTTGCATCTTTTGCAGTCAGCTAAATAGAACATTTATCCCTTTCCACTCTAAAATCAGGATGCATATTCTCCCAACTGCTCTCCATATATTTCCTAAGGTGCTGGCAAGGAGAATTTGTTTAATAATCAAGAGCTTCTTTAGTTGATGATCATTTCTTTTATTCTCATGACCCTAATGTGTGATTCAGTGGTGATATTGTAAGGAGAAATTAGATGCTGGTCACTCTTAGGGGGCAAAGGGTTAACCAATACTTAGCAAACTATTTCTTTGTATACGTCAACTTTGCAGCTCAAAAAGATGTTTTTCCTGTTTCCTGATCCTCATTTCAAGCAAAAGAAACATAAGTGGAGAATAATAAGGTCAGGAGAACGGAAAAAGGTGGCTGCATGGCTGCCATAGGAGGGGGACATCGGAGGGAGGGGGGTCTAAACACCACAATACTGCAAAAAAAAAAAGAAAAAAAATGACACACACCGCAATGTTGCAACGAAATTCGCCAGATACCATAATACTTCAATATCTAGTTGAAACTTGATGTCATGTCGACACCACTACTCTGTATGTTACATTTAGAGCAAAGAGCATGGAAATAACTATTAAGAATTTGTTCATGAACGTCAAGTCGAGTGCTTTTCACTTCCAGTCTGTTTCTGAAACAAATGGAAATTGGAAAAAGCTCAGAAACGGTGGAGGATTTGGAGGATGATCTTTGATACCGTCCACAATGCTGAAAAACTGCATTGCGCTGGTTCAAAGGATACCGCAAAACCAAAAATTAATTTTACCGCAATACCGCAAAACCCAATGTCCCTCTCCCATGTGGCATTGCAGCCACGTTTAAATCAAGAACATCCAATAGAAGAAGTAGAATCTAAATGGAACACTTCCGAATTGTACTTGAAATCAAGCTTTGGAAGACTGCATCCGATAAATTTTGAATTTCTCTTCCGCAATTGAAGGACTTTGTCTTCCGTGGTTATTTTCGGTGCAGTTCAAACTTGGATTTTTCCCTCTCAAACGCCGTTAGTTTCACTGGATTAATTACTTATTTTTCTTTCAGCCCTACATTACTAGCTGAGTATGCATATGTTTTAGCGGAAGGGGTAAGTCACTTTGAAAACATTTTTTCAGGATGTTATCGTGTTATTGGGAAAAGCCAATGTAATATCAGGTTACTTAATTAACTGTGAGAAGTAACTGTTAAATGAGGTATCTTTTCTTAACACAGTAAATTTTCTAAATAGACATGTACTCTAAGTTGTTCAGGTTGTTTCTAATTAGATGCAAACTTTCGTTCAAGCCATCTTTATTTATGTTTTTTCAAGGGTCTTGTTTACACAATAACTGATGTTCCTGACCTGTGTGACTGGATAAAGAAGCATTTCATGGAACATCCTTTATTTGGGGCAGTCAGTGACGATGAGCTGGTAAAAATGAACTCTAGTCAAGTAGAAAAGTGTCTCTAATGGGGAAACTCGGGGCTCTGGGGTTTTAATGAGCGAGATCGTCCGTCAATAGAGCTTAAAAACAGAGAAGCGAGTGAAAAAAATTTTAATAATAATAATTTTTAATAATTTATTACTCATATAGCGCAAAATACATGTGGATATGATCTATGATATGATTTCGCTAAAAATTTTAGGTAATGTGACCTTAGGCGCAACCGTGATTGAACGAGAGTTTCCGTTGAGTGAATTTTGACAGAAGTCAGTTTTAGATCTTTGTACATGCATTAAAGTCCCGGCCGAGGACTGCGCAGTATGCAATATGTAAAGTTTGATTCAATTTTCTGCACAGGCGCAGGATCCCGTCGTAGAAAAACTGTACCAAAGCACAGAGGAGGGACAAAAAGTTACTAGAAACAAAGGAATCAAATTAGTGGCTGTATTCCGACGAATTCGAGATCCGTACCTGACGTAACTAAGGCAGTATTTCCTCACCTAAATTAACCTTAGGTGCCAAGTCCTACGCGGTCGTGTGTCTTGTTGGATCCCAAGCCTACCCGGATGGAATTGAAATGAGGAGAAATAGTTTTTGTCTCAGATTGATTACAAAGTAGGAACAGTGTCAGGGCTGCTGTCGGGTTAGAGAGAGTAATGAGACTTGTTGAACCCGAGAACTTAGGATTAATGGCCTCCGTCTGACTCTATCTTCAGTTCACCACGCTACTTCCTATCATAATTGTTCTTAACTTTTTATCCCGATTGTTTGAAGCTGTCTATGGATAAATCTCCATCCGAGTGATTGCGCTGTACGTTTTAAGAACACATCCACTGGATAGCGATTTATCCGTTGGATAGCATTATTCGACCCTTAAACAAATGGGCAATTGCGTGAGGACAGAGTGAGAAAGATGGTAACTTCCTTTTCAAAACTTTTAATATCCTTTTTGTCTAAAATGATTTTGTCGTTGTTGTTGCTGTTTTTGAAAATCATTCCTTGTGTCTCTTTTTTTCCCGAGCTAGAGCTCTTTCGTGGGTCTCTTAGTTGCTTCCATCCACAGACTAGAAATGATTCCTGTGAATGACGTTGTTTCTGAGACAAGTATCGTCACCAGAAAAGAATCCTTACGTGAAAGTTTTCCTTCGGAAATTTTTCCTTTAGTCATGTGCAGAAGTGTCGGTTAAAATGCTCTCCTAAGTCCTGTTAGCTATAGAATAGGTGAGCCCATCTATTGCGCCCTATTTCGGTTTAGATGAAAACTTCGAAATTTTTAACAGAGTGGTCATATGATAAAATGCTTTTTGACTAAGCTTGGGCGGGCCGACATGGAAAATATTTGGTTCTCGTTTAAGACGCGCGGACCGAGTGCATCATGACCACGAGCCAAAAACTTCTCCGTCTGGCCCGACCAACACAGTCAATAAGTAGTACATATTATTTAGACCCACTGTGTATCACCCGATTCCAGTTTAAGGCGAGTCGAATTCTCGTTTTCTGCCTGAGTTTCAGATAATGCAGTTTTCAGTTGAGTGTCCGAAATCTATAATCGCATTGGTCTTGCTTTATAAACACTCGCGTCACCATCTCGACCAATCAGAACTCTGTCACTTGAATTTTCCTGCGCTTGAAGATATTTACAAGTATTCACGTATGTTCAGATTGATTCCTCGTTAAACTCACCTTTGCTCTGATTAGCTTTGGTTTCGCGAAACTTAATCTTAAAGCGCGCAGTCTTAAATAACATAACCTTACATTTTCTACACTGGCTGGCAAAAAAACCTTAAAAAAAAATACGTATTTTTAAGTCCTTCGCGTTTCCATCTCTGATTTTCATCATTGTGTTATGAACCTCCACTGTGCCCTGAAGTTGGACGGAAAGAGTGCACAAACTCGGGGTAGTCGATATACCCATCGTCATTGCGGTCCTGGTCTTCTAAGATTGTGTCGACGAAAGTTGCCATTTCGTCCTCCGCAATTTTGCTTGACTCGTGATCATCTTAAATAAAGCAAGAAAAAAAAATTAATAACTAATGCGTCCATTCAATCGAAGCTTCAACATCCCGTCGGGCAACCCCCGGCAATTTGAGCTTTTGAAGATTGCATTCAAATTACGCACTCCGGGAATAAAATTGTGTTCAAATACCCCAGCCAATTTTTTTGTGCAAGGCAAATCAGCGGCCGAGACTTTCTACTAAGGGAATATACACAGTTTATGTTTCCTTGCTTTCTTTGCTCGTGAAAGTTAACTATTTACCTTTAAACACATCCATATTTAAAGATATAACATCTGTATTCCCCTGGAAAGACTTGACATTCCCGCTTTAAATTCCCCACCCCATCCCATTTATTCAAGATAATTATGGGCACAGACGACGGTCAAGTGCCTGTGAGTTGCCCGGGGAGAGATGTTGATGCTTCGAATTGATCGGTGCAGAAGTCCTTATCACGACTGATGCCGTTTCCTGCATCTCAGAGGAGAGCATGGACAGCGCGAGAAAATTAATTTAAAGTGAAGGTGCGAACGATAAAGTCATGCGCACAGTAACTGTAACACACAACCTCGGCCTGTACCTCTTCCAGGAAGGCTGTCTGGTGTGTATGCACTAAATTCAAAGAATGCAGGCGTGAATTAAACTTCAAGTTGTAATCATATCTGCGTGAAACAGATATTTACCAAAGAGCCTTTCGGAAAGCGAGAGCCTGCCTAGATTGCAGATTAACTTATTCACATGCGCGTACCTTTCTCGTCCTGGGAATGGTCATGATGCGAGAGACCTTGAAACAACTCAAGACCATCCAACTTGCTGTTATTATCATAGTCATGCATCAAGAAGAACTGAACCTCTCCCTTGGTTTCCTAAAAAACCGGTAGAGGCAAAAGGTTTACTGCGAAAATTAAGGCAGAGGTACAGCAAAAGTGTTCTACATGGGAGGACGTGTGTCTTATGGTGGTTTACCAATAGAATCTGTTGATAATTGCTATGCATATGCGAATCTTCTTCAAACTTATGCAATTCGAAGAGCGCTTTCGAAAAGGTCCTTAACCGAAGGACAATTTATCTGGATAAGTGTAAACAATATGCCAAACCGTCGAAAGAAAAACGGTTTTCAAAGTCATCGGGCGTGGCGTGAACCATGGGGCTTGGTAGTTTGTAGAGTGATTCTGCGGGCGCTCATTCTTTTTAAAGATAAACAGCGTCATCTCATATTTCTGTGTGACGCATTTCACAAAAATAAACATCGTACTTACATTCAAGTATTTGATTGCTGCTTCTTCATCCATTCCCATTTGTTCCATCAGATGTTCCTTTAGATGGCTGTAAAGTACATGATGGCGACATTTCTAATTGAATTCTTTCCGTGTTTAGGTTTAAATGTTAACTGGCGTTTTTCAGCTACGTTTTGCAAAACTGAGAAAGGTATTGCCTGAGAAAACTTTCCGAAGAAACAGGTTGTAAAAAGCCCACACGAACGCTTCATCCTCTCACTTCCAAGATCTCATTGGTAATTCTCCTTACTGTCTGCCGTACAATTCTTATGCTGTGAGTTTGGAGAATTTGGTATTGGATCAACTAATAATCCTTTGATTTACATTTTTCTTTATTCTCATCACCTGTCTTCTTGAAATTGTAGCGATATTATGGGGAGAAATTCTGTTTTGGTCACTCTTGGGAGTTAAGGGGATACTAGTAAACTGAGAGAGGCGCTACGATTTATTCATTTCCAATACGACGGCTCGTAACGACTCGTAAAACCGAGCTCTCGATCCGTAAGATCCGTACGGATCGTCTGTTATATTCACGAGTCGTATGGCTGTGCCGTCGACAACCCTCTTCGAAAAATCCTAGCTTAAAAACTGCGCTATCAGCTACATCGAAAATATGTTTTGAACCTGGCGGAAAATGAAAAGAATAGAAACTGGTCGCATAAAGTGGAAACGGTATCGGCGTCGCTATATCAATCTATTTCCGATCAGTTCATCGTCTCCGAACTTTATCCGAACCTTTGCGGATTTGACTCTCGGTCGTGACATCCGCTCAGATAGAAATTAAATCCTCATAAGACCAAATTGACACGTTTACGGATAAATTCGTTCAGTTTTCCTTTCTTCTCTGGTGTTTAGTTAGATACAGACGGAGATCGTGCGTCGAAAGCCACAAATAAGTTCTGTTTTCATTTGTATTTACTTCTCAGGGTATTAAGATTACATAGATAAGTGCTAATTTTCCTTCGAGTTCAACTACTTCACCAGCAGGATCAACCCGCTAAATTGACTGGTGACATTGAAAACAAAACCAAGATATTAAAAATTTGGAATTGAAAGGCGCACTTCTCCCTTGGTAAAAAATTGAGAAACTTGATAACAACACTTTATTCCCTTACAAAAATATTTAACAATAGAATATTACTTACTGTGAATCGTGAGCTTGAATTTCTAAAACCTCTTGCGCCCTTTTCTTGTCTTTTGCACCTTCGCAATTCGCAGCCATGACAGCAATAATGAACCAACAAAATTTAGATCTTCCACCCCACGATATGGTTGATTTTGGAGGAAACATGATGTGTTCTTCAAAATAAAAGCTTAAAATCGTTGCGAATAAAATTATCTGAGTACATTCGTGCAATTTTTAATAAGATGAATCATCACAAGTGGTAAATATGTAAATTGGTGGCTTAAGTAAAACTGTTTCGAATTTGATTTACTCAGGTAAACAGGTGTACCGTGGAAATCAACCAATCAGTGAGCGCCTGATCACCATGATCATTCTCAATAGAATAGAAATTTCTTTGAAATAGTTCGATTTCATCCTCAAGGTGGGTATTATTACATCAGTTAAAATCTTGAGAACTGAAGATTGCCGGAAAAGCAGCGTTTGAGGCAAATAACAAGAAATAAAACGGCAGATTGCAAATAAACTGAACAATACGAGGGTCAAATTTAGTCCAGCGAGATATTTAGTACCAACCAATAAAAAGCTCCTCTTTGTTAATGTCCTTAATTCGATAACCACGAAATTTAAAGGGAATATAAATTACGTTCCCTCGGAAATTACTGATGAATCGCAAGCAGGCCCAAAATTTACCATATGCCGGTTTGGTCAGGTATCACACAGGGCGCTTTCGACGTTACGTCTCATCCTTGCAGTGAGCGGGGCTTTTGTAGCACATGAATCTCGTGGTTTGCCAAACTCATCGAATCAATTCTCCTAATCTCAGTCACTGACGATCAAACTCGAAATTTTTATGGTCTAGGGCGCAATTCATCTTGGCTTAAATTCACTTAAATTCATTTTCGTTGTCCGGCGCCTTTAACAAAAGAGCTAAGTCTTTCTTTAAGTAAACCCATTCATAACAATTATAACACATTTTACCGAGGTAGACCCTTCGGCAAAAGCTGTCATAAATGGATGCCCAGGGTCCAACATTAACAAAAACAACATCATCAACAACTTTGATCCTACGGGTCCTCACTGTCATTTATTGCTCTCTTAAGATTTTTAAGAGATTTTGGATGCTGACATCCTCTCTTGGGATTGTCGACGACGGTCGGCTACGACGGTTAAACGAGAGTCACGCAACGTTTCACACCTTTGAGATGTCACCGTCGGAGCTCTGGAACGGTGCGTTTTCTCGCGGTTTCTCACCGTGGTGAAGACGGTTGAGCACGGTAAGAATTTATTTCAATGAAATGTCGGTTTTTTCCTCATTATTCCCTATGTTGTCAAGAATTATTTTTGTACATTCTTGAGCATAGGTTTTTCATGACGTTGAAAGTAATGCCACCTGGAAAATTGCTTTTTGTGGAACAACACAAGGTTGGAAAGTTTCAGTAATGTTGGCGAAAAGCTTTTCTTATCATTTCATTTAGGTTGTTGATCATGGCAGCGAAAGAAACCTCTGTTGAGAAGTAAGTAATTTTTTTTTTTAAAAGCGTAATATTTAAAGTTCACGGAGAATTTACTACGGTAGAAATGTTCATTTGCAGACGTTTTTGAGTCTACATGTCCGGCAGCCGAACACGTTTTTGAAAGTACTCCGTGTCCGGCAGTCAGAAATTCCTACAGAAACACTCCCGAAATATTCTTTCAAATATCTTAAGAGTATTAGATGTTTCATTTTAAATGTCATGCGATTTTAAAACTTAATTTGAGTTTTAAGTGGAGGAATTTTCTAAGCTTGTGCATACCGTAAAATCGCAAGCTTTTCGACACTCACTAAAAGACACTCGAATGAATCCAAACAAAGTGGATCAAAATTCCAGTATGGATATAATGGATTAACTGACTCGTAAAAATTGTAAAGACTCAAAAACTCTTCATCATCTAGGGAATCATCGGCATAAGCCACTACTAGCACGTTTCCGACATCCTCGAAGGACAAGTTAACCACTGTCTTCAGTCTGTCCGCGAAATCTTAAAGGACAACAAGCGTTAAACTTTCGCGTCCTTTAACGGTAGTCGACCCAGTCTACCGAAGACACATCCGACCGTCGTAGCCAACCGTCGTCCGCAATCTTAAAGTTCCTAATGTGTACGCGGGCCGTCAGGAACGTCTAAACTGGAAATCTTTGAAGCAAACCGCGGCTTAGCGTCGGCTTCACGGGGAAGATTGCGATTGTAGTGAATTGTGCTTGGATTCTGAGTTGTATTTGTGGCCGCCCGGTCATTTCAAGCTTGGGAGTGTGCAGCCTTGGGCTTTTCTTATGTATGTAGAAAACCTCGAAATAGATAACTGGCTGAAATGGGTTCCCTTCAACGTAGTAAGCGCTCAGATTACAAGAAATGCACTGTGGAAGTAAGGTGAGGTATTTTTTGTGAGAATTTGACCTAGTATGGTAAAATTTCCGCACAGCCCCATACTATATTATACATTCAGTTCTTGAATAGAGGAAACAGTGACAAAAACAGTACATTGCCATTGGGAAAACAGATTTGTTTTACAATAGTATGGGGCTGTGCGGAAATTTTACCCTTTTTTTTTTTATTCCTTAGAGCGATCTTAAATATCCCCATACAAACTCTTATAATTTCGCCATGACTTTTATTTCGTAAGATGATCATCTCACAGCTGGAGCTTGAGTCGCCTTTGCACGCAGCGGCTTTGGTTGCGTTTTTTTCACGCATCGAAAGGCAGTTTACAAGTGAAAATTTTCACACAAAAAGAAAAAAAACATTATCAACAACAACAAATTTAAATTCACCGTTGTTAACGCTCTATTTCCGGCCCGATATTGTTTGGAGGTTGTTAATTAGACCCTTCTCGTATCCACAAATTTGCATTAAATTTAAGAATATGTAAGCCTGACTTCGCAGGGGCGAGAAACAGATGTTGTCCAAGTGATCGAAATTGCCGATGTGTGATGAAAGTCTATCGCTATTATCTACCAAGGCCAAACAAAGTTTGCCTGAGCTACATGTATGTCAAAGCTACCTAATGTTGCTCAGCAGAACTGTTTATTCCTTAGTAAGGGGGAATTTATTTAGCTGCCTGTGAACTGCATATTCAACACTTACGTTTCTTAAACCAATATGTGAACGTCAAAACCATCTGAAGAAGTGAAGTTCGCAAATTCAATCGATCCCAGCTCACTCTTGAAGTTTTCCGGGGAAGTAGGTTGTTTAAGAATCGAGTCTGCATTTTACCCCTGATATGCAGTCTTCATTTTACCCTCAGTCTGCACTTTACTCCCGGGCTGCAGTCTGCGTTCCACACTAGTTTGTTTCTTGCAGCGGTTCTTTCGACTGGGAAAAGAGTCGCCCTTTCTTCACGCTTGCAGTGTAACTATCTCTTAAAGAACTCTGTGAAATCCTTGAGATTCTGCGGCAAATGATCCAACCTTATTTATATAATAAGCTCAGTTATGCTCACATTCTGATTGGTTCTCACTTATGATCTATTGGAGGAA